>NW_026896777.1:0-103915 GCF_033153095.1 Gastrolobium bilobum | reverse complement strand
CATGAAGGTATGCATCATATCCTGATTATTTTTCATCAGGGTCTCAGTCATAGTTCTGTTGGCAGCAGTCTCTTCCTGCAGTGCATTCAGGACTGCAGTAATAGGATCTGGTGCTGCTAAATGACCTGCACCTCTATCTCCACGGCGACCCCGTGCCCTGCTCATGATATCTGTACATGTAACACAAAGGAATGAGCTGATCAGACCCACACTGAGGAATCATATATACATTAATCATAAATAGTTCACAGATAGCTATGCAACACAAGATACAGTACGACTTTATCAGAGTTCCCTTGCAAAACTGCTCTGATACCATAAAATGTAACAGCCCGTTGTACATCGGTATTGTTAAGATTAATTATGATATTAAGCGCAGTTACAATCACAGCAGTTCATTTATAAAAATGCGAATAAACTTTTTCCGATTATTACGCGAACATTTAAAACATAAAAAGGCGTAATAATTAAAAGCTGTGACTGTAACTGTAAACTCTTGCGGAAGACTTATTTAAACTATTTTTATAACTCACCTTACTTATTATAAGTTACTAAGGAGTTCCCATAAACTCACTTAGCCAATTTCCAAACTTTACGTTTTTACCAATTCGGACATGTTTCACTCTAAATTTTTCTGCGACCAAACCGTTCGCAACCAAACTTTCTTCTCAGATTAGATCTTTGTATTACTTAATTCCCTTTTTAACAAGCTATTGTACGCTCAATTCGGAGCTCATTTGCTCCGGTTATCGCCGTTTGAAGTTGGATCAGCGAAGAGCCAAACAACCCCAAAAACAGCTCCAAACTACTCACCTTGCTCGAATTACTGCACTCAATCCATTCAATCATTTGCTCTCAAATTTTTATCCTAAAAACTAGACATCTCAAACTTCATTTTGATATATCATACGCTTAATTTTACTGAGAAACGAAGCAGGAATTAATTTCCCAAATCCGGTCCAGAATCTGCCTCAGATGCAGGGGCACATGAGCAGTCCGTGTTTCTCTATATTTTTCAGGCCGAATATCAACCCATAATTTCCTCAAATTTAGACACAAGATAGAGGACATCTCAACCTTCAAAATAGCGTATGGTACGTCTCTATTGGACCTCTATGGACGGAGATATGCTCTCCCGAAGTTCGCCTAAAATCTGCCAATTCTACAGAAAATTTGCCAGAGTTTCCTTTGTTTTTCCAATAATCCCAAATTTGTAAAAATCATTTAAACCTCAAATGTACCTAATAATCACATGATAATACAGTAATAATCTAATGGGTGGCACACACAAGGACCAACAACGCCTTGGGGCACTTACAACCCAATCTAGTTTATAGTCATTAGGCATATAGTTCATATTAATCATCCTTAAGTAGTTGCAATCACTAACACCTTTTTCATGCATATTTTCATCATACATGTAATCATACCCTAAAATAGGCCTAAGGCCCTTCCATCATAAACAGTCATGCATCAAATATGATTACAATATTATTTTACAATTTACAACTTGAAACTTAAACTTCAACTTACATTCTTCCAATATTACAACTTAAATTCAAATAACAACATAACCAAATACATAACTACTAGACTTAGGCAAAATGGCATGAACAAATATGCTAATGAAGCTCATACAACATACATATGAGATGTTCATGCCCTAAGTCTAGCCTAGGCCACACAGCCAACAAAACAAAACATGAAGCACTCCAATGCTCACTTTACGGGCCTCTTGCCCGCTGCTCCTGCTCCACTGCTACCTCCTGAAATAAATGCCCCGAGACGGGGTGAGATATACGAATATATCTCAGTAACCAAGAGGTTCTGGAGAAAACTCCACCCAATGGTTCACTTCGATGCATATCAATAGAATAAAACAACCACTTTGAAAACGGGATATAGCAAGGGATTTAGAGAAATGAAGAATATAAAGAAACAAACTACGACGATACGGGATGGTAACCCCAATTCCACGTACGCCCTGGGCATATATAAGCCTATGGGTATCATCCAAGGTGTGTTCACAGAAACCACAGCCATGATGCCCAAACCAACCAAAATGCCAAAGACATTCCTAGTGTGCTCCTACCCGGATCACACACCATGACACGCAGTCAACTGGAACTCCCTCCTGGAGACCTATCCAGCGGAAGTCCGAAAATGCCCGAAGGCTAATAAAACTGTCTGCTGGCCAGAGACTCGGTACCGCAGTACCCATAGCAATAATGCATGCATGCTCATGTGTTCTATACTATTCACACACACTTCCTACGGTTGCCATCAACTGGCAAGGTGGAACTGAAAAGGGGAACAAGCCCCAGTACCAAGAGGTTACCTTAAGTAATTTCCTCACTAGCTCCGCAACAGCTTATCCCACAACTTGGTACACAGGGGAATGCCTACACAGAGGACATTCTCAATCTCTTATAATTCAAACAATACATGCTAATTTACAATTATACATGCATTGAACTAAATACATACCTCAATCCACTTGGTCCAAGACCAAGGGTAACTCCCAGATTCACGTTCCAGGATTCAAGTCAACGTATGGCAACCTATACAATTACGTACATCCATCAGTACGCGTCAAATATCAACAAAACGCAAAATCACAAAAATCCTCCCCATCCTCCCTTGATGGTTCGGCCAATGAAGTGTAATTTTGAGATTTATTTTTCTAAATTTTCTTTCTCATTTTGTTACGTCTAATAAGGTTGTCAATAGGCCAGTTCAAGTGCCGGTTCGTCATTTTCGCGTCGGATTACATCAGAACGCAAAAACCGCAAAATCCCCCCTTTTCCCTTGGAGGTTCGGCCATATAGGTGTTAATTGGGGATTTATTTTTCTAAATTTTCTTTCTCATTTTATAACACTCCCTTAGGTTGTTTAGAGGCTAGTTCAGTCGTCGTTTTTCCGTTTTACGACATTTACGCATCGTTTTGCGAAATATTTCACTTTGGGTTCATTTAGGTCCCTAAACACAATTCACTTTTCCCATTGATTCAAACACTTGTCAATCACAACACAACCCATCTAAGCATCATATAACTATACAAATCATCTTCCAAATCATTTTTCACATCAATTTCCTCAATTTTTCCTCAAAGGTTCGAGTTTTACCCTAAGGCATTCCAAAGGATTTCTTTCTATTTTCAACTATTCCTCAACTCAACCAATCACATTATATCATCATTCTATCATACAGCAACTCATTATCAACATCACAACACATTTTTCCAAAATTCCATGTCATGACCATCAAATTATTCTAAGTTAAAAATCATCACATTTCACCTAAAAATTTTATTGCATTTCTAGCATTAATACACCATTCTAAGGCATTATCATCTAATAGACATTTTCCATTTGAGCTCTCTAACACAACACATCACAAAATCCCTTTTTTAGGGTTCATACACATAAACCACAAATCAACCATTGAAATGTTGAAATAACTCACCCAAATGCAAGGCAATTGACTCCTCCTAAGTATACTCCACCATTGGAGCATTTGAAAACTCCATGAACACCCAACCTTCAATGTGAGCTGCGGCCTTTGAGGGGGAGGATCTCAAAATCCTCTCACTTTCACGGCTCAACAAGGCCACCAATGGCTTTGGAAGACAATTTCCAACAAATTTCAAGTTAAACTTTGTTGGATTTGGTTAGGATTTGAGTGATTAAAGGGAAGAAGAAAATTTTTGCATTGAGAGGGGGGAGGGGGCTGATGGCTCAGGTTTTAGGGAGAAGAGGGAGTGAAGAGATGATGAATAGTGGAGAGAATGAGGTGGCTTAAGTGACTTTCAAGTGGGGTGGGTCTCACGCCACCTCACGTGATTCAAAACGAGTCAAAACTCTCACTAAACGTCCGTAAATTCAAATCCTATTCAGAAACTCTAATTTTTAACATTAACTATTCCACTTTAATTAGGCTTGATCAAATGAATTCAGAGTCTTCCATCCGTTCGGAGAAAACACTGTTTTAAGCTATCGCGCGCGCCGTTGGCACGTTTCCCCAAAATGACTTGCTTTCATCAAATTTCACCAACAATCATATTTCCTAACTCATTAGACCATTTGAAACCTAGAGCTCAAAATTCCACTGGCACGTTTTACGGTGCAATCGTAACGCAGTATTTTTACCCGCGAAAACATTATTCACTGATTTTTCTGAAACTTGCCTATCCACTCAATTTTTCGTTCTGGACCCATTTCCAGGGTTATTTTTACCATATGAGATCTTCTACTCAATTTTATCTGCCTAGGGTTGCGTGTTGGCTAATTACCGTTTTGCCCTTTATTTGTATTTTGGCCTAATCTTTAGGATTTTCACTAATCCATCACTTGATTACACACTTAATGGCTTAAATACTTAATTTAAAATTGTGAGGTGTTATATTTACCCCAACTTTTTTGAATTTTGTCCACAAAATTAAATCATACATGTCTGCTAACTCAGGATATAGCCGGAGAATCTCATCCTCCCGCTCCCAAGTAGCCTCCTCAGGTGTACGTCCTTCCCATTGAACTTTAAGCATTGGAATCACTTTGCTTCTAAGCTTCTTTTCACTGCGGTCAAGGACCTCACTAGGACCTATAGGAACTTTCAAATTCTCTCTGATTTCAATGTCGTCCGGTATCACCACATGTGATTCATCCGGAATGTAACGCCGTAGCTACGATACATGGAAAACAGCGTGTAGATTTGACAACTGTGGGGGCAAGGCAAGCTGATAAGCCACTGGTCCTACTCTTTTCATTACCTGATACGGCCCAATAAAGAGAGGACTCAGCTTCCTCACGCCCAATGCACGTCCAACACCGGTACATCATGCATCATTGTTACAATACAACATTTAACTTACATGTTACAATTTACAACTTCAAACTTTAAATTACAACTTACAACTTACAACTTTATAACTTGAATTTACAACTTAAAACATAAAAACTCAAATGACATATACAACTAGACTTAGGCAAAATGACATGAACAATATGGCTATGAGACTCATCCTACATACATACGAGATGTTCATGCCCTAAGTCTAGCCTAGGCCACATGGCCAACAAAATGCAAAATAGTAAAGGTGCTCCCACTAGTCGTCCTATGGGCCTCTTGCCCGCTGTTCCAATGCCACTGCTACCTCCTGAAATAAAGCCCCCAAGACGGGGTGAGATATACGGATATATCTCAGTAACCCAGAGGTTCTGGAGAAAACTCCGCCCAATGGTTCACTTTCATGCATATAAATAATATAAAACAACATCTCTCAAAACGGGATATAGCAAGGGATTTAGAGAAACTGAGGAATATCAGGATACAAAATACGACGAAGAGGATGATAGCTACCAATACCACGCAACGTCCTCGGCATATATAAGCCTACGGGTCTCATCCAAGGCGTGTTCCAAGAACAACCAACCAAGGTACCCCTCCCATCCGCATACACCCGAGCCTTCCTAGTGTGCTCCTACCCGGATTAGACACCATGACCCTAGGTAAACTGGCTCCTACCCGAAGGCTAACTGTCTACTGGCCAGAGACTCGGTACATAAGTACCCTCATAAATGCTACATGCATGCTCATGCTGTTCTACACTACTCATATACACTTCCTACCATCACCCTCAACAGGTGTGGTGGAACACACAAGGGGAACAAGCCCCAGTACCAAGAGGTTACCTCAATATGTTACTCCACTTAGCTCCACTGCAGCTTAGGTTCCAAGTTTGTTACTCAACAGAATGCCTACACATAGGACGTTCCCAATTACTCAAGAACTCATACAACACATGCCAATTTACAATTATACATTCTTTGATCCAACCACTTACCTCACTCCACTTGGTCCAGGACCAACGGTAATCCTCCGACTCACGGTTCGGGGTTCAAATCGACGTACGACAACCTACAATATCCATGTACGAAGCGTCAACACACGGCAATTCCATCAAAACGCGAAAAATGTCAAAATCCTACACCTACACTAGGTGGTTCGGCCAAACAAGGCATAAATCCAAATTTATTTTTCTAAATTTTCTTTCTCATTTTATTACATATCCTTAGGTTTCCAAGAGGCTAATTCAAGTGTCGTTTTTCTGTTTTACGTCTTTTAAGCATCGTTTTGCTTAATAATTCACTCTATGTTTCTTTATGACCTTTAACACAATTTGTTACTTTTTATTGATTCTTTCTCTTTCCAACCACCACACAACTCATCTAAATACCATTTAACACTTAACACATCAAGCAAGCAATGCAAACGACCTTAATTCCTCAAAACACTCTATATGGCCGAATTATCACTTGGAATTTTCAAAGGATTCTCACTCAATTTTAATCATTCCACACCTCATACAATCTCATTATATCAATATACAATCATGCAACAACTCATCAATCCATCCTAACATATTTCCAAAATCCAAAGTCATGACAACCGAAAATTTCACTAAGTTAAAATCCATATTTTTCACCTAAAATTTTCATGGCATTTCTAGCTCTAACACATCATTATACGGCATTATCATCTAATACACATTTTGCATTTGAGCTCTCTAACAACACAAAGCAACAAAATCAAGTCTAGGGTTCATGAAAATAAATCCACAAATTAAGCCATCAAAAGTGTTGAAACTTACCCACAATTAAGTCACAAAGGCTCCTCCAATTGATCCCTAAGCAAAGCTTGAGCAACAACTCCAAAAAACCCAATTTCTCCCCAAAATTCGTGGCTGTAAATGCCTCTTTTCTCACAATAGAGAGGGTTTCAAGGGAAACTAATCGGTGGAATGGGTTCGGATGATCGTTTCCATCGAATTTCAAGACAAGAATCGTCTGATTCGGTTAAGAATTGATGAAGTTAGGAGGGAGACAAGTTTTGAACCAAAACTTGCATGAAGAAGAACAATGGGGGAGGGCTGTTCCACGGGAAAGAAGGGAGGAGAGGAGAGAGAAAGTGTCATGTAAATGTGACTTTTAAGTCACTTAAGCCATAGGTGGGTCCCACACGTGATTTAACTTTAATCAATCACTAATTTCAACCACAAATTCATGACCTACGTATTTTTCTCGTTCATGTCATATTTTTGTTTCCTAAAAATACTGATAAAAATTTCACGCTTATCGGTACAATTATACCGCAGTATTTTTACACCGAAAAAATCACTATTCATCAATTTTTCCTGAATTTGCCTATCCACTCGATTTTTCGTTCTGAATCCATTTCCAGGGTTCTTTTAATCATCTGAGACCTTCTACTCAATTTTATCTTCCTAGGGTTGTGTGTTGGCTAATTATCGTTTTGCTCTTTCTTTGTATTTTGGCCTTATACTCAGGATTTTCACTAATCCTTCTCTTTAATTCTCATTTAATATTTTAATATTTAAACTTAGAAATGCGAGGTGTTATAGTGTCCTCAGTTTAGCCATTGTTGGTTCCACCATATCCCATGGGGGGATGGTTTATATGCATGATGTGTTTTCATGTATTGGATATTTGAAATGTTGTTGAGCTGTTATGTTCAAGTGCCTTATGATATGCATGTGTTGTTCCACCTATACGGTAAGCCTGAATATGTAGGAGACATACAATAGTGTGATTCTGTGGGTGGGTAAGTGGTGTCTTGAACTGATTGTAGGTAATAGACGTATGTAAATCCTATATTTCTCTGGCCAGTATAATAGTTGACACACATGACATGATTATCTGCTGCATTGCACTGATTTTGGAACTTATATTGTTTTACTATTTTTAGAACTTATATTGCACATGTAAGTGAGCTTGGGGTGGAGAAATCCTTGAGGACCCCTTGTCTTACTGAGACTTCTGTTTAGAGATCTCACCCCACATTTGGGGCATATTTTCAGGTTCAGGTAACTCGGGAGTTAAGACCTCAGGCAGCAGGAGGCCGAAGCTGAGATGAGATTTATGCCTTTATGATGATATGCTTGGATGCTGACATGTTTTATATTTATTATCATGATTTTGTTGTTGAGACTCTGTTAGGCTTTGTTGCCTTATTTGGTGAGTATGGAGGTTGTCCATGCCACATTGATTGACTATTTTTTATTTTAGTATTGAGTTGTATAATGTATTAGGATATTGTCCGGACTACGTGTTGTAGTTCCGTGACTTAGATACTCACTTATTTATGCTATGAGGTTATTCAGTGTATTTAACTTTTATTGCAATTTACATACATGCATTATTTTGAAAAAGGATTAAGTAATCAACTTGATATTAATTTTTGAAAGATTTGATTTGATTTCGTTTTTGATTTGAAAAAGAAAAAGTTAATTTGATATTAATTTCTTTTTTAAAGATTTGATTATATTTGTTTTTTTGATTTGAGATTGATTTCATTTTTTAAAGATTTGATTTGATTTTATCTAATTTTGGAAAGTTAATTTGAAGATTTTGATTTTATTTTCAAAAAGATATTTTAGAAAGTTTTCTTAAAAATTATGATACAATATCTAGTGCATAAATCTAGAGAATTTTTCTTAGGACTTGATTTTGAGAAAAAGTCTATAAATACCATACCCTGAGTCCTTATTCATAGCTCTTCAAGAATTAAGAAGAAAAACACATTGAAACACTTAGAACCCAAGAATCATACTCATCTAGGCTTATTTTGCATACTTTGAGAGAGCTCAATATCTTCGTATTCTCTTCATCTTTTTCTTTTGATTTCTTTTGTAATTCTGAATTTGGGGAGGTAGTTATGCTATGATTGGTTCAATTGAAATGATCCTAGGGTATAGTTTAAGAGTGATCCCAGGGCATAGGTTAAGAGTGATCAAGGGATTGATCACAGTCTTGTAAAATTCCAATTGAGGTTTGGTTCAAGAGGAGTGATCCTAAGGTTTAGGTTAAGGGTGATCACGTAGATCACAACTTTTGTAAAATTTCTCTTGTAAAATGGTTTCTTCAAGCACCGGTTGAAAGCTTGATGATAGTGGAACGATCAGCCTCAGTCTGGATGTAGCTCTTTGTGTTGGAGAGTGAACCAGGATATATCCAGTGTTATCTTCTCTTCCCTTACTTTTTTATTTTCGCTGCATATTACTCTTCTTTTATTCTTTATTTTTGATAATATGAATTTGTTTTAAGGGATTGAGAATTTTTATTATTTGTTAAATGTCTCTTGCATGCTTTCTTTAAAAAGGGGTTTTAATTTTCTTTGTTTAATTCAAAAAAGTTTAAAACACAATTCACCCCCTATTGTGTTGTTATTTAGCCATTCTTTCTTTACAATAACTCAGTATCAACAGGATCACCCATAGTCACACAATCTGGCAAGTACAATTTGTTTAATGTCAAACATACCATTAATAATTAGATTCTATAATTTCATGACATTTGGACTACATTTTCTTTTTCGTTTTGTGATTGTAGGCTTCTTCCAAAACCCCAAGCACAAAATTGTATTTAAAATATTTAAAACTGGTATTGCAAATCTTTACCAAAAATCGTAAGATTTTATTATGTTAAACTAGACATCACAAGCTTTCCAATGACATATTATACGTCTCAATTGAAGTTGTATAACTCCGGTTATGTTTTTCGCAAAGTGATTGTTGTAAAATGAATTTTCAACAACCAAGATGCGAATTCAAACTAACACCTCAATCTAAACACATACCCAATGGCTACTAAATTTTACAAGATCATAGTTGTATGTGTTAGCTTTACATAGGTCTAAACCTCACTCAATTTAGAGCTTTGTAGCTAGAGATATCGTAATTTTACTAAACTAGGTTGCTGTTGTAATCGATTACTGTATTCCGTCAGGGTTTAATCGATTAAACCATGGGGCCTAATCGATTAAATCATCAACAGAATGCAAAAAGCCATATTTTTACTGCATAATTGCCATTCCAATGGTTTCCAAAGGTTCCACTTCGATCTTTATACTTACATAAGTCCAAACAACTCACTCACACTTAGATTATCAGTTTTACACTTAATCCCTTAAAGTTTCTCTTTTTACATGACCACAATTTCATCTTTTTCTTAGAAAATTAAGAGAAAAGGGTAGAGTGTATCAATGCTTGAAGATAGCAAAGAGAAGAGACTTTGGAAGCCTTGCTACAGCTCCAAGCTACTGTCCAAGAAGTTGCACGAAATCTACTTGAGGAAGCTTGCTTCTTTCTCCCAAAAGGAAGCTTCTTGATGATGAAGGATGAGGGTGGAAGGTCACAAATAGCAAGTTGATTATGGAAAACTCACAAACCCTCAATGGCAGAATCTAAGTAACTCAAAGATGGAGTTTTTCCTTGCCATTACACAAGCTTTAAAGGTTTTCTAGTGAACACAAGGAAGAAAAGTTTTAAAAGATGAAGACTTTGAGCATTTTTGATGTAGGAAGCTTGATCTTGCTTGGAGAAGGAGTGAAGAGCTCTCTAGGTTTTTTTTTGTAAGTGTTCTACGTAGGAAGGAAATAAAATAAGGGTGACTGAGTTACTTTTTGCTATTTATGGTGACTCACATAAAACACCCGATATTAGTTCTAATACCACTGTTAATCATTTTTCTTTCAAACTTTGTATTATTAAATTAGTAAATATTCTAGAAATATTCATATTTTAATTTTAATTTTTTGAGTTACTTCGCCAGTACACATTTATACCGCGAATTTCACAGTAACTACACTTTTCTTCCAAAAAAAAGATTTTATTTTCTCAAAATATTCTTCTATAATTATTCTAAGTTAATTATGGAATATTTTCCATAAATTCCTAATCTTTCATTATTAAATTTATTTATTTCATTATTTAATAGTGTGAGTTTTTACATCAGTCACCACCACCGTGACCTACGTCCAAACTGAAGCCGCAAGATCAACTTTTCCACTATCGGTCAAGCTTCAAGGGTGCTTGACAAAATGCTATAATTTTCTCCAAAACCTTGGGCTCTTGGTGCCTTACGATTTTCACTCCAAAATTTCTTAGCTATTTGGTAACCTCTCAAGAACAAGGGATTTCACTACCTTCTCAAATAAGAAATCAAGTGGAAGTGTTTAAGTAAGGATACACACTCTCAAAGTGCAGATATTACAACTTGAAGAACTAATAGGTATATAGCTTAAACAATGATGAGCTCAAGTGTATATGATAATGATCAAAGAATGTAATCAATGAGCAAGAATAAGTTAAGAGGAGTATTAATAGATCAATAAATGACATAATTTCGTCCAACCACCATATGAACAGAACAAATACTTATATAGGCCCCCCAAATAAAAACTAGTTGTTTACAACCGTTGTCGTTCATACATATCTAGATATTTCTCGGGCCCTGTCCGAATATTGAAAAATGAATATTCAGATATTTTAAGATTGCAACCTTTTTGCACGAATTATTGAATTCTCTTAATACAAAATGACTTTTAATGCTTTGCACACATGTAATTGAGTATGGATAATGTTTCTTAGTATTCAACTCATGCGAATATCATTCAAAACTCATTTTGACACATTATACCATTCAAATTGTCCTTTTTCAATACTTAGTGTTCAAGATGCATTCTTTCAAGTGCAAATAGGTTTTCAAGAGTGTGAACATGTGTGACTAGGTTGTGCAAGGCTGTTTGTGTGCTCAAATTAAGTTAAAAACCTTTTGATGCAATTTTCACTTATAAAACCAAGGTTTTAAAGCACTTTATGATTATGCAATAATGTGAATGACTTGAGCTCATGCAATGTTACCTAGCATACACTTTTACATATTGTACTAAGTCCTAAATATATATTCTAATGTGATCTTGGACTTAGCTTCATGATTTGAGACTTGATGCATGATTTTGCATTGCTTTCACGTAGGCTTTGATTCTTTTTGAATGTTGCTTCTTTAAAGCTTTTTAATTTTCTCTTGAAGCTTGTTTGTTATCATCAAAACTGTGTTGATGTGGCATCATCACCTTGATTATACATATAGGAATCAAATTTGTGTGTTAAAAAAAAAGCTGCACAATTGCATTTTGTAAAGACTTTGACCTATCTTTGTTTAACTAACTACTTTGACCTAATTTTAATAATTAATCTAGATATTATTTGATCAAAATAAGATCACTTCTAACCTATGAGATATATCATACAATTTAATTAAAACATCTAATTCATGTTTTGGTTAATTACCAAACCAACCCTAATATTTTACTTTATTCAAATCTATGTCCTCAAACATATTCCATACTTATATTTGGATTCCATTAGACTTGTATGACATGAACTCTGACCTTATATAAATTTTCATGTTAATCACATAATTTATATTTCACTATATTCTTGAATACATGTTTAATTTCCTTAAACCCTTACTTAATTCTATTTCCACTTAATTTGACAATAAGGATATTGTTATAGTATTCTTCCACAATCATGGCTTATTTCATTCTCCCACAAGGATGAGAATAGGGCTATGTTATTTATTGGATTAAACCTAAATTATGATATCAACTTTGTTACTATCCAAATTTAGGTTCATAACTAACGCACAAGTCAATTTTACCTTAACATTAATAAGCCCGACAAGCCTTATTGTCAACATCTATGAAGCACCGACACTTCAAAAATCCTGACGTATTGTATCTGATATTTTTAAACACTCACTGACATTTCGACACTTCCCGACACTCCAATACTCGTTGTTGCAAAGACTCAAAAAGATTCAAAGGTTACGTTGCATTGCATTTTGAATTCCAACTATTAGATTCGTTAGATTACGATTACGATTTTATTGAGTTTAATATAAACATTTAGAATATCTTATGTTTCTTTGCAAAATTAATGGGTATTATAAGTTTAGCTTTATTTTTTTGTTAAATTATTAAATACTAAATAGGGAAAAGTTATTTTTTTTACCTCTTTTTCTTACTATCTCTTACTACCAAATCTTAACCGTTAATTTCTGTCAATCTAAAGATTATAATTTATTAAAAATTAATAATTAATTAATAAATATAACTAAATAAATTATAATAGTTAGATTCATGAAAATCAATAATTAAAATTTAATAATAAGAGATAATAAGGAAACAGATAATAATAATAAGTATAATTTTTTTTTTTTTTGATAACAATAAGTATAACTTTTTGCTGTGCGAAATACGCACCTAATCCAAACTCTAATAAGCCACTCCCACTTCTTAAGAAAAATCATGCTAGGAACTATGGTGTTGCATAGAAAAAAAGAGGGCAAACGAAAACTAACATAAGAAAAATCAAGAGCCGCGCGCCAAAGCATAAAGTACTAGGTTGTGAAGTGTTGGTCGCGCGTGACGCTGGTTATTCTTCTTCCACTTCGTTTGTATTAAGGTTGTTGTTTATGGCGAACATAGAAGAGGCAGGACCATCTCAGCAGCTTCCAAACCCCTTCGTTGATGAACCCACAAGGATTCTCTTAGAAAAATATTTGAAGATTTTGAAGGATTTTGTTGCTTCAAACGATCAAGGTGAACCTAACTTTCAATACCCTTATATATGGTACTGTTTATCTATTTCGTGCTGAAATATAACATGCGGTGCATTTTATTTTTTTTAATTATAATTTTTTTCCTAACAACTCAACTAATTTTTCAATGTGCTGATTTAAAGGTTATTATTATAAAGTTTATTAAACTGGCATTAGTTCTAGTTTAGTCCCTGATTTAAATGTAAATTATGTGTGCTGTTCGATTTAATTTTTCAAACATCGAGAAAGAATGTTATTTTGTTGATTCACTTTATTGTATGAAGAAGAATGATTAGTATTTTTTTTTTTTTTAAACTTTCTTCTTAAGGGTGATTATATTGCATATAATTGTTTTGTATAGCTTATGCAGATTGTATTTATTATACATTATACATTCATGGTTTGTGTTTTGTCTACAGTGTTCAAATTGCAAGGTAACTTGTCCAGTGAAGAACGCGGTATAGTGGTCAGAATATGCAGCCTTATGGGGTTAGGTACTAGATTTAGTGGGTGAGTACTGAATTGTAGTCTAATGTTTGGAATGGAATAGTTGCTAGTGTAATTTGCTTTGCTTGTTCAGTTTTACATTTTGGTTTCTTGATATTGAATCTGCATTTTGTGTAGGAGTGGGAATGAACGGAAGATATGTGTTTACATAAAGGAAATTGAAGAGGCAAGTCAGGTATTGGGACACAGCACTTTTAGATTCAAGTCTTTTGAGAGGTCTTGTATTTACTTGTTTAATTTGTCTCTGAGGCTATACATACACTTTGTTTGGATTCAGGCTGTCATGTCAAAGAAAAGGAAGGACAGAGATGAGTCAAGTACATCTCAGGTTCAAGATCCCATTGTTGATGAACTCAATAGGATTTGGATTTCCCAAATATTAGGAAATTTTTTAGCTTCAACTGATGAAGGTGAGACTAACTCAGAATACCCATAATTTTTTGTGTGTGTGTGTTGTTTATCTGTTTCATGCAGAAAATGTGATATCGGCTGCATTTGTCTTTCAAAGAAATACAGTTTGTATGATTCATTGGTGTTTATTTGAACATTTTTTTAGGTGTGTGAATTGGGTGTTTGATTTGGATTGGGTTTGCATTTTGACTAGTTAGTATTGTTAAATTTCAAATCGTTTTGGCTAGTTCATAAGGGCTCATACACACCGAAAACCTTATAAGTATGACTGCCCAGCTTATACTTTGTATTGCTTATGCACATTTAATATATTATCCATATGCATTTGTGATCTGGATTTTATTTATTTATTTATTTTTTTGCAGTGTACAATTTTGAAACTAAATTGTCTAGCGAAGAACGTGGTTTAGTGTATCAATTTTGCCAAAAAATGGGGCTTATTTATACACTTTCTTGGTGAGTTCTTAGTGGAGCATATACAGAACTCGCTTCTAAATTTCTAAGAATTATATTCACATGTCTGGAAATATTCAGTTACCAAGGCAATGTGTTCTTTTCAGTTTCACATTTTGTATTTTTGATATTGAACCTGCATTTTGTGTAGGCATGGGATTAAACAAAAAGTATCTATTCACAAAACAAAAAAGGATGTTGACAGCACTGCCTTGTTGGAGAGTCTTCCTCATGTCACATTTTCTGAAGAATCAAATCAGGTATTGGGACACAGCTCCTTTGGCTTCAAGTCTTCGAGTATTCTTGCATATATTTGTCTCATTCTGCCTGATACTACTTTTATTTTGTTTTGATTCAGGTTGCCAGACTGAAGGAATCTCATAAGAAAGAGGAGGCAGAGCCACCTCAGCATCAGAATTTCATTGTCATTGAGTCCAAAAGGGTTCAGATTTCCCGGATATTAGAAAATTTTTTAGCATCAAACGATGAAGGTATGCCTAATTTAGAATACCAAATTTTTTTTTTGGTATTATTTCTGTTTCATGCACAATTTTTTTTTGTTGTTGTTGAAGAAAAGCAGTTGTTCTGGTTCGTTGGTCTTTTTCTGAACCTTTCCTGTTCATTAGTAGGTATTTTATATGGACTGGTTGTGTATGCATTTTCGCTAGTTGTGAAATTCTGAATTTTTTTGGCTAGTTCATAAGGGTTCATTGACATGATCTTCGAAGGATATCTTGAGTTTGACACTGGAAATCTTCGAAGGAGGTCTTGAGAAGGATGAAAGGATTTCTTAATTGCATAAGGAAATACTCTGCATGATTAATTATATTTACATATTCACAATCTCTAATGTTAGGAAACTAGGAAATTAGGAAAATAATATAAGTGAAATTCTAATGGTTTACACAAACTATATAGTTGAATATACAACCCCTTAATAGGAGACAATTTTCCTAAATAGGGGATACTTTTCAACACTTTTTCTCAAGCTGGAGTATGCAAATCATATGTACCAATGACGTGGATTCAAGGATCCCAAATAGACTTTGTAAGGATATCCTTGGAGAAAACTTTGTTCTTGATAAATTTACAATTAATTTCTATTTGCTTGGTCCTCTCGTAATAGTCTAGATTTGACACAATATTTGAAGTCATTTGATTATCACAGTACAACTTTGTATGATCAACATTTCCAAACTTCAATTCATGAAGAGAATAGCAAATATTGAGTGTAGCCTAATCGTTTACAACATGTGCATTGGAGATGGCTCCTACGACCTCAATGACCCCTTTGACGTCTGTTAGAAATAATATAATATTAAATAGCATTGTATTATTTATTATTCTGTTATTCTAGCAGGTTATTTGGGCATGACCCATTAGGTCATTTAACCTCTTTAAATAGAGGTCTTTTGTACAATTCAATATACAATTGAATACAACACATTCATACATTCTAATTTGGTATCAGAGCTCTTTGTTCTGGGAATTTTCGCTTCCGCTAAAACCCTAAGCCCACTGCTTAGGCGTTCTCTCCTTTCTCTAACGCCGTGCGTCCCTCCGGCTTGGTTCTACACTGTTAACACGGTACTATTCATCGACGTTACTGTTCGTGCCTCACTGTTCACCGCGTCCGTATAGATCACTGTTCACGTTCGTACAATCTGTACAAAATCACTGTTAACGTCCGTACAGAATAACTGTTTCGTCTGCACTAAAACACTATTCATCGTCCGTGCAAAAACACTGTTCATCATCCGTGCAGGTACTGTTCACCGTGTCCATACAGGTACTGTTCACGCATCTTTTTTCGGCCATTCCGAGATAGAACAACTCGTCTTCCTCTCCTATTTTCAGATCTGGTCATCTTTTTTTGTTGTTGTTTTGTGATGGAGGGCTCAGGTAATGTGTCCAAAAACACTATTGGCATCATTTCCAGTACTACCCCATCCATTACAACGATGAAACTGACCGGATCTGCTACTTACAAGACCTGGTCTACCCAGTTAAGATCTGGTTTACTGGTCAGGGATACGGAAAACATCTCACAACTAAGTCTGCTGATATTTCAAAGGATCAGACATCTGAATGGGAAAAGGTTGATGCTCTACTGCTAAGTATCCTTTGGCAGTCCATTGATCCGACAATTATAGACATTTTCATCCCTTTTGAGACCTGCTATGACCTATGGGAGGAAGCTAAAAACCTCTACACCAATGACATTCAGGAGCTTTATTCCATTGTTTCTCAGATAATGGAATTGCGCAAATCACCAAAATCTCGAATGGAGACTTATATTGGTAAGATTCGTTCTTTGATGCAAGAATTCTTAGCTATGTTACCTCATGCTGCAGATGCCTCTGCATACAAGAAGCAGGTGGAGCGTTCTTTATGGTCGTGATCCTCTCCGGTCTTTCAGAAGAGTTAGAAAGTGTTCGTGAAAATATTCTAACAAGTGCTGAGACTTATAGCCTGTCACACACTTTTCAGCGCCTTCTGAATCTTAAGGATAAATCAACAGCTCCCACACATGTGCTAGCTACCGATTCCACTGCGTTCTTTTCTCGTGCCAGTGATTCCAATTGGAACAGTGGACGCGGTCGCGGACGTGGCCGTGGACAGGGTGGCCGCGGACAGAGGCCTCGTTGCAATTATTGCCAGAATCTTGGGCATTTTGAAGAACGCTGCTATAGGAAGTACCCTCCTTTTTTATCAAGTCTTAAGTCTTTAAGCTGTTAGTTTTGTCAGCAAGGAAAGCACACTCGCTCCTCCTTTGCTAATAGAGTCAATAAAAAAGCTGATGCTCCCTTTTCTATTGTTCATTCTGATATTTGGAGTCCGAGTCGAACAATGTCTGTTTTGAGTTTTCAGTATTTTGTAACCTTTATTGATGATTTCTCTCATTGTACTTGGGTTTATTTAATGAAAAATCGTTATGAATTATTTTTGATTTATCAAAAATTTTGTGCTGAGATAAATACTCAATTTGGTGCTTCTATTCAAATCTTGCGCAGTGATAATGCAAAAGAATATGTGTCTCTTGAATTTTCTAATTTTTTTGGAGAAACATGGGACGTTACATCAGACCACTTGTTCACACACTCCACAACAAAATGGAGTGGCCGAACGTAAGAATAGACATCTGGTTGAAACTGCTCGTACCCTACTAATTCATATGAATGTTCCACTTCGTTTTTGGGCAGATGCTATAGTCACCTCTTGCTTTCTCATCAATCGCATGCCCTCTTCTGTACTCAATAATGAAGTTCCACATAGTGTTTTATTTCCGGGAGCACCTTCCTATCCTTTACCTCCACATGTATTTGGATGTACCTGCTTTGTTCATGATCTAACTCCAGGAAAAGATAAATTAACATCCAAAGCCTTCAAGTGTATTTTCCTTGGATATACTCGTTTTCAAAAGGGGTATCGTTGCTACTCTCCTGATCTCAAGCGTTATATTGTCTCGGCTGATGACTTTTCTTGATCAACAACCTTTTCATTCGATCCCGTCTCAGATAACACAAGTTGATCAAGTTCTTCCTATTCCTTGTCTTGATTTGTCTTTACCAGTTGCAGGAGACTCTATCCCGGAGGAGCGGCCCCTTGCCTCCATCCCTGAGGACAGTCCTTTTTTCACCTATCAGCGTCGTCTGACTGCGCCTCCAGCGGATTTGACCCTTACTGACTCATTGCCTACTGCTGTCGACTCTTCCCCTCCGGATCCTCCATCAGAGATTACTCCCATTTCCCTTCGCAAAGGTATTCGATCCACTCGTAATCCTCATCCACTTTATAGTTTCTTGAGTTATGAATAGACTTTCTTCACCACATTTTACTTTTGTTTATAGTATTTCGTCTGTTTCTATTCCTAAAACCACAGGTGAAACACTATCTCATCCGGGTTGGCGTCAGGCGATGATTGATGAAATGCAAGCACTTCACTTCAATGGCTCATAGGATCTTGTTCATGCTCCTCCTGGAAAGCCAAGTCGGTTGTCGATGGGTATTCACTGTCAAAGTTGGTCCTGATGGCACTATTGATCGCCTCAAAGCTCGTTTGGTGGCCAAGGGATACACTCAAATATTTGGTCTTGACCATGGGGATACTTTTTCTCCTGTTGCCAAAATTGCATCTGTTCGCCTATTTCTTGCACTTGCTGCCATTCATCAATGGCCTCTTCTACAACTTGATATAAAAAATGCATTCTTACATGGTGACTTGCAAGAGGAAGTATATTATGGAATGGTATATAAGCTTCGTAAATCTTTATATGGCCTGAAGCAGTCCCCTCGGGCTTGGTTTAGTCGCTTCAGTTCTGCTATTCAATCCTTTGGCTTAACCAGAAGTAAAGTCGATCATTCTGTCTTCTATAAGCATAACTCTTCTGGCCAGTGCATCTATCTCCTGGTCTATGTTGATGACATCATTATTACTGGCAGCGATCAAGTTGGGATTGATCAGTTAAAGAAGTACTTATTCAATTAGTTTCAGACCAAAGATCTTGGCAGACTTCGATATTTCTTAGGGATCGAAGTGGCACAGTCTAGGCAGGGCATCTCCATTTGTCAGAGGAAGTATGCACTGGATATCTTAGATGAGACTGGTATGTTGGGATGTAAACCTATTGATACACCTATGGATCCTAATGTTAAGATGTTACCCGGACAGGGGGAGCCATTGGCTGACCCTGGTCGTTATCGCCAATTAGTTGGAAAGTTGTCTTACTGTGACAAGACCAGACATCTTTTTTGCAGTTAGTGTGGCAAGTTAATTCCTTGACTCTCCTTGTGACTCCCATTGGGATGCAGTTATCAGGATTCTTCAATATATCAAAAGAGCACCAGGAAAAGGTTTATTATACACAAATAAAAGGAATGCAAAGGTATCTAGCTATTCAGATGCTGACTGGGCAGGTTCTCCTTCAAACAGACGATCCACCTCGGGGTATTGTGTTCTTCTTGGAGGAAACTTGATCTCTTGGAAGAGTAAGAAGCAAATTGTGGTCGCAAGGTCAAGTGCAGAGGCAGAATATCGGGCAATGGGAAATGCAACCTGTGAGCTCATCTGGCTAAACAATTGCTTAAGGAACTACACCTCTGTGAACAGCAGCCCATGAAGCTTATTTGTGACAATCAAGCAGCATTGCATATATCCTCTAACCCAGTCTTTCATGAGAGGACCAAACATATAGTGATTGACTGTCACTTTGTTAGAGAGAAGATTCAGCAGGAGAGATTGAAACAACATTTGTCAATTCCAGTGATCAACTTGCAGATGTTTTCACCAAGGCTCTTAGAGATCCCTGAATAGATCAAATATGTAACAAGCTGGGAGCTTATGATATATACGCACCAACTTGAGGGGGAGTGTTAGAAATAATATAATATTAAATATCATTGTATTATTCATTATTTTGTTATTCTAGCAGGTTATTTGGGCTTGGCCCATTAGGTCATTTAACCTCTTTAAATAGAGGCCTTTTGTATCCCGAATAGATCATATATGTAACAAGCTGGGAGCTTATGATATATACGCACTAGCTTGAGGGGGAGTGTTAGAAATAATATAATATTATATAGCATTGTATTATTTATTATTTTGTTATTCTAGCAGGTTATTTGGGCTTGGCCCATTAGGTCATTTAACCTTTTTAAATAGAGGTCTTTTGTACAATTCAATATACAATTGAATACAACACATTCATACATTCTAATTACGTCCTCTACCTTATGACATTTATTTCTACTGCAAGATCATGAGGTAGTCACCATGCATGTCAATTGTGTTGGCATGGAAGTCCAGAGCTTTACGTGGAGGTACCCTCAGAAAACGATTGGTGAGACTTTCCATGGTAGGGATCTCTTGACCAATCAAAATTTGGTCTTGGACATGATCAAGATCGGAATGCATGGCAGGCAAAACCTGTACCACGTATAAGTTTTCCAGCTTGTTTAAGAAGACTTGATGATTATCAGCCTATAAAACCATTTTTAACTCCAATATTGCAGCCTACACTTGAGTAACAACATTAGTCATATCATGATCTGGTTGTTTAAAATAGGCCAATTTCTGGGTTGAGTCATACAAGATTTGAATATCATTAGCAAATAAATTGCGAGTCTTCCAAAAGGTGAAACATATCTTAAAAAGTTTAAAATTAACACTTGAAAAGGATAATGAAATATATTATTGAATTATATGTAAATTGTACAAAGGGTTCTCTAGTTAAAGAGAATACATGACCTAATGAGCTAAGCCCAATACAACAAATAAATAAATAAATATTATTATTTACAACACTCCCTCTCAAGCTGAGGAATAAATATTTATCATTCACAGCTTGCTAGTAAGCTCTTGAAATCTGTCTGAAGGAAGTCCCTTTGTCAATACATCAGCTAATTGACGCCCAGTGGGAATGTATGGAGTGGTAATCAACTCGCTATCAAGTTTCTCTTTGATGAAATGGTGGTCGACCTCAATATGTTTAGTCCGATCATGTTGAACTGGATTATGAGCTATACAAATAGCGGACTTGTTATTGCATAGCAGCTTCATAGGTCCCTCACATTTTATTTTGAGATCATCAAGTATAATTTTCAGCCGCAATAACTCACAAATGCCTTGAGCCATTGCTCGAAATTCAGCCTCTGCACTTGATCTGACAACTACATCTTGTTTCTTACTTCTCCACGTCACCAAGTTACCACAAAGAAACATACAATAACCAGTGGTAGAACGACGGTCAGCCATAGATCCAGCATAATCAGCATCAGTGTAAACTTCTAAAGAGAGATTGCCATCACGCCGGAATAATAGTTCTTTACCAGGAGTGGCTTTAAGATACTGAAGAATTTTTTCCACTGCTTGCATGTGTTTCTCCTTTGGATCGTGCATAAACTGACTGACAACACTAACAACATAAGCTAGGTCTGGTCTAGTATGAGCCAGATATATCAGTTTCCCAACTAGCTGTTGATATTGTCCTTTATCAACTGGAGGACTCTCCTCTTCATAACCTATCTTGTGATTCTGCTCAATAGGAGTATTCGAGAGCTTTCCTGCTTCTTTGAGAAGATCAAGAACATATTTCCTCTGACTGATAAAAATTCCTATGTTTGAATGAGCTACCTCTATCCCTAGGAAATATCTCAGTTTCCCAAGGTCTTTAACTTCAAACTCAGAGGCTAGTCGTGTTTGCAGAATATGTCTCTCCACAAAATCATCATCTGTTATAATAATATCATCAACATATACAAGGAGCACAGTGAGCTTCCCATCTTGGGAGTGCTTAAAGAAAAGAGTGTGATCTCCTTGACTCTGTTTGTATCCTAAGGTCATCATAACCTTAGTAAACCTCCCAAACCAGGCACGAGGTGACTGCTTCAATCCATACAAGGCTTTTCTTAATCTACAAACTTTATTTTCTCCGTCCACAGAATCAAAACCAGGCGGGATTTCCATGTAGACTTCTTCTTCTAACTCACCATTAAGGAAAACATTCTTCACATCAAATTAATTTATATCCCAATTGTAATGGGCAGCAAGGGATAACAAGACTCTCACCGTATTCATCTTTGCAACTGTAGCAAAGGTTTCTTCATAATCAATGCCATATGTTTGAGTGTAACCCTTGGCGACTAACCGAGCCTTATATCTCTCAAGAGTGCCATCAGAATTATACTTTAGGGCATAAACCCATCTGCACCCTACTGCTTTCTTTCCATTGGGTCTATCAATAAACTCTCATGTTTTATTTTTCTCCAACGCATTCATCTCCTCTTGCATGGTTTGAGCCCAATTCTCATCTTTCAATGCTTCATGTACTGATTTTGGGATTGAAATAGAATCTAGTGCTGAAACAAAGCTTTTGTGCTGCACAGAAAGATTAGTAGAAGAAACAAAATGGGAGATAGGGTATTGAGTACAAGATCTTTTCCCTTTTCTTAGGGCAATAGGTAAGTTATCAGAAGCAGAAGCAATGGGTAAGTCATCAGAGGTATCAGAAGAAATAGCCAAATCATGAGAGACAATAATATTAGAATCAGAAGTAGGAGATTCAGGACTTACCAGTGGTTCAGACAATTGAGGTTGCTGGTGAGACAGTATGGGTTGTTTCCTCCTCTGATATACCAATTCAGGTGTCAAAATCTTTCGTATCTCAGGTGTATTTGAAGGTTCTGACACACCAGGAGCAGACACACTAGGAAGAGGTGTAGGAGTAGA
Organism: Gastrolobium bilobum; assembly: GCF_033153095.1. NCBI lineage: Eukaryota > Viridiplantae > Streptophyta > Magnoliopsida > Fabales > Fabaceae > Gastrolobium > Gastrolobium bilobum. Next base: position 80,853 of record NW_026896777.1, on the reverse strand, counting down.
CAAGGACGATCCAAACTCAAAGAAGGAAGGGGATGAGTCTTCTGAAGAACTGTTCTCCCCCTGAAGATGAAGACCCAGGAAATAAGATTTAGATTCTTGAAAAGTGACATCCATAGAAACAAAATTTTTTCGACTTGGTGGATGATAAAACTTGTACCCTTTTTTATCAGGGGCATAACCAAGGTAGACACACTTAAGAGCCTTATGATCCAACTTACTGCGAAGTTGTTTATGAACATGGACAAAGGCAACACATCCAAACACTCTTGGTGGAAGGCTCTGCAAAATGGGAACAAAATGAAAGAAAGAAATCATGGAATGAATAGGACGGGTATTGTTAAGGACCCGTGAAGGTAAGCGGTTGATCAAAAAGGCTGCAGCTAACACGGCTTCTCCCCAATAAGAACTAGGAACAAATGTCTGGAAAAGTAGTGCTCTAGCAACTTCAAGGAGGTGACGATTTTTTTCTTTCAGCAACCCTGTTTTGTTGAGGGGTATCAACACATGTGAGCTCATGAATCATACCTCTGTCTGAAATGAATTGCTACAGGCGTTGGTTGACGTACTCAGTACCATTATCAGATCTTAGTCTTTTAATAAACTTACCAATCTGAGTCTCAACCATGTGATGAAATCGAATAAATATCTCTGGTACTTCAGACTTGTCTTTCATCAAGAATATCCATGTTACCCGAGTACAATCGTCAATAAAAGAAACAAACCACCTTGCACCTGAAACACTATGCACTTTAGAAGGGCCCCAAACATCAGAATGGATAAGAGAAAAAGGTTCGCTGCTTTTGATAGTGCTAGAAGGAAATGACACTCGATGGTGTTTTGCGAATTCACAAACATCGCAATGGAAGGTCTCAACTGACTGATTTAGAAACAAAGAAGGAAACATTGACTTCAACAGACTGAATGGTGGATGCCCCAGACGCTTGTGATGGAGCCAAATCATAGACTCTGCAGTAGAAGGATGACGTGTCATTAATAACTGGTTTTTGCTATCATTTATAGCATGTTCTGGAAGGAGATAATACAACCCATCCTGCTCATTAGCAACTCCAATTGTCTTCTTCGTGGTAAGATCCTGAATAACACAATGAGAAGGGAAAAATGTGATAGAACAATTCAAATCAGTTGTAAGTTTTTGAGTGGAGATAAGATTAGTAGAAAGCTGAGGAACATAAAGAACATTTTTAAGAAACAAGGAAGGTTGAATTTGAATGTTACTAGAACCAATAACTGATTTATGGGATCCATCAGCTACGGATATAGTATGACTACCAACAATAGGATGATAAGAAAGAAAAAACTCAGTACGACAAGTCATATAATCAGTTGCACCAGAATCCAAAATCCTTGAGGTTTTAAAATCAGTGCAAGAAGCAAGAAGAGATGTAGAACGTGTGTTCTTACTAGACAAGATCAAAGAACGGTCAGATGGCTTACACATATTATCAATAGCGGGTTTAAGCTGATCTAACTCCCTTTGCTGAATATTCACATACGGAGAGACATGTGGAGATTGCGTAATAATCGAACCATCTTCTAAATTGGCCATAGTGATAAGAGAGTGAAAAACAGCACCAAAAACACACAATTTACACCCAAACGACGTCAGATCAGATACAAAACCAAGCAGGAATTTTTTTTTTTTGGTGAACAGTACCCGATGAACAGTATCGCGTGAACAGTGCGCGATGAACAGTACCACTTTTTTTTTTTGAGCTGTTCCGGTCGTCTGATGAAAAAAAAACCTCCGTAGAATGATAGATCTAAGTATTGTAAATAATAGAATTATTTTATTATTATTTTGTAATAAAATACTCTAGAATACTCTATCAGTGTATTTGGGCTTAGCCCATTAGGTTTTTTAATCTCTTTAAATAGAGAACTCTTGTACAAATATGATATAATCCAATAATATACAAATCTTCTTTTCTAGTTGGTATCAGAGCTCTCGATTCTGAGGGCTCTGCTTCCGCAAATCACCGCTTTTAAAAAAATCAAACCCTATTTGCCTCTCGCCGCAACAAAGCCGCCGCCGGAAAAAATTTCCGGGGACCTTTTGGACCGTGAGGACCCCTGTTTCACTCCATTTTCTCAGATCTATCATTCTACGGGGGTTTCCTTTTCATCAGACGACCACAACATCTCAAAAAAAAAAAGCGGTACTATTCATCGCGCATTGTTCTCGCGATACTGTTCATCGGGTACTGTTCACGCGGTACTGTTCATCGGGTACTGTTCACGTGATGGTGACATTGTTGAGCTCCCAGCATTGGTACCGCGTTAGAGCCTCACCCTCCAGATCGAGCATTATAGCAGCTACTTTTTCCTCATCCCCAATCTCATTCACTTGGAAGTTCCTCTCTACCTTGCTTAACCAAGCGTACGCGTTTTGCCCGGAGAACGTGGGAATCTCAAGCTTCTTGCACCTTAGCTCTCCATAGCTCACCCTTCTGAGATTTTCATTCGAACCAGAGGAATCACTTCTCCTTCTTCCCCCAAAATTTCGTTCATCCCTAAATCCTTCAGGTCGGAGCTCTTGGATTCCAACCCCAAGCTCCCTGAACTGCCTAATGATTTCTTCTTGATTAATATCACTTGCTTCAATTCGTTTGATCAACTCCTCTTGTCCCAACTCTGTTTGGCGCAACCTTTCTTCGAAGCCTTCCATGGTTCTCGTTCGCACCATAACCCGGCTCCCAGTCGGAGCTTTGATACCAATTTGATAGGAAATAAACAGTAAACAACACAATTTTGAATATTACTTCTATATTATCTCAATTCCAGTAAAATCAACAAAATTCAACAAGAAACAAATCTGATTACACCACCATAGTGCTGCTATAGCTTAGAATTAGCAGAAGAAAATAAAGAAAATTAAAAGTAATCTAAAGCAACCACAGGGTCCTTCGAGACACCCTGGAATCTCCCATATTTGCCTCAGCAATAAAAGTGACCTCCACGGTGCCTTTTCCCACATTCACGTCCCTCCTATATCACCTTCAGGCATAGCATGAGTAACAAACTTGTCTAGCAAACAATCTGACTCAGCCTGCTCAATGGTCTGTGACACAGCAGCACTAACATCCCTCTTGGGCCACTTTACCCCTATTACGGTCCCTAATATAAATTTACCATATTGGGCCTTGTGAAGTTGAGCCCTATCATAAGGACACTAGAAAATCAGGAAAACAATACAAGTCAAATCCTAATGACTTACTGAAAGTACACAGTCCAATATACAACCCCTAGGTAGGATATATTTTCTTTAAAAAGGAGATACTTTAACGATTATTTTGCTGTTATTAGTTTGTACTGTATAGCTTATGCAGCTTGTGCAAATATCCTTTTATGATCTGGATTTTTACTGCAGTGTACAATTTTGAAGATGAACTGTCAACTAAAGAACTTGCTATAGTGCAGCAGTTAGCCCAAAAAATGGGCTTGAGTTGTACATTTTCTGGGTGAGTGCTAAGTGCAGCACATATTAAATTTCCCTTTTAAATCTGTAAGAATTATAATCTCGTGCGTAGAATGGAGTTGTTGCTAATGTATTTGTTTTTTCCATTGTTACATTTTGTTTTCCTTGACAATGAACCTGCATTTTGTGTAGGCGTGGCATTAAATTTAAAACATCTGTTCAGAAAATCAAAAAGGAAGTTGACACCACTACGGTGTTGGATAGTCGTCCTCATATCACGTTTTCTGAAGGGTCAAATCTGGTGGTGGGAGTCTTCTGTTTTGGCTTCCAGTCTTTTGAGTATTCTTGTATATACCTATTTCATTGTGCAAGAGACTCTAAGTTCACTTCGTTTTTATTCATGTTGGCATGTCGACGAAAATGCAGAATAAAGAGGAGCTAGAGCCACCTCAGCATCAAAATCCCATTATCAATGAATCGACAAGGATACAAATTTCGCAAACATTAGAAAACTTTTTAGCATCAAAAGACAAAGGTTTGGCTAAATTAATATACCCATTTTTATTTTATTTTTTGTTTATTGTTTCATGGGGAAATATTAAATGGGCTGCATTTGTTTTTCTCTGAAAAACAGTCATTATGGTTCAGTGGTCTTTTACTGAGCCTTCATGGTGGATTGGATGCTTGATTTCAATTGGGTTTTCATTTTGGCTAGTTGTTAAAATTTGAATCTTTCTGGCTATTTCATAAGGGCTCATAGATACTGAAAATCTTCCATGGTTGATTATATAGCTTATATGAGTTTGTATAGCTTATGCCGATTGTATATTTTATACTTTCACTTAATATTGATTTTGTCTGCAGTGTACAAATTTGTAGTTAAATTGTCTCCTGAAGAATGTGATGCAGCGCGTCTATTATCCCAAAAAATGGGGTTCAGAGTTAGAATATCTGGGTAAACGCTAACTGCCAAATGCAGCTCATATAAAATTACTTTTTTGAGTGTGTAAGAATTGTATTTACATTTCTTGAATGGAATAGTTGCTACCATGTGTTGACTTTTACATATTATTTTCTTGATATTGGACCTACGCTTTGTGTAGCCACGGGAATAAACAGAAATTATATGTTTACAAAATCAAAAACAAAAATGGCACCACTGGTGGCACCACTGGTACCACTACCAGGTTAGAAAGTCTTCGGCATTTCAACTTTTCTGAAGAGTCAAAGCAGTTATTAGTTGGTTTAGCAATGCATTATCCACCTGGTGATGAAGAGTTTTGGGGAGACATGATTGGAACAATTAGGGACACTACTGACAAAACAGAACAAAAGGAAGATGATTTTTTTGGCAGGCCCAATATGAGCAATGCCGAAGTTACTAAGAAATTGGAGGACCTTGCTGCTAGAATGAGGAATCCCTGTGACTTGGAACCGGTCCGTTTTTTTTTTTTCCCCTCTCATTCTACACTTCAGAGACCTTATATATGATTTTTGTTGGTTGGATAATGTAATGTTATCAATCCGCTTCTTATGTATGTGTAAAAATTGCAATTGAACAGTCATGATAATGAATGAGATATTTGCTTTCCATTCATGCAGATCTTTACAAGGAGATCTAAGCTTCCGATTGCATCCTTCAAGGATGTCATTACATCAACTGTTGAATCTCGCCAGGTTTATTCAATGCTTTGACATTATAAAATTTCCTTTAGACATGCATATCCTAGGTAGCCTGGTTGCAGGTTGCAACATACTGTTGTAATGCTCATTTGATATTTCATTGACTTATTAAATATCTCTAACATTGTTAGGTAAGATTTTGGTTTTAAACCCATTTAAATATAATAATTTAGTTGGATTTCGAGATTAGATGTTGCATTATTTTTGCTCTTACTATCCTTTTTAATGTGTTTCAAAGCAGGTAGTTGTCGTATGTAGTGAGACTGGTTGTGGAAAGACCACGCAGGTTACTAATTCTTTGCTATGTCTTTATCACGATATAAGTACAAGTACGACTATATTTATGTAGTCTGTTTCTAAATAATCCTTTTGCTGTTATATTTTCTCTGTTTAAACTTCAATCCATTTCAGACACATGCTTGTGATATGAATTTACCCTGATTCCCTTTTTCACTCGTATGTTTATATTATTATGAAGGCAGTTTTTTTTTTTTTTATTGATTGCATAAACTAAGACTTTTTTATTCATTTTTAAGGAAAAGGTGGGTAGATGCATGGGTCAACATCAACAACGTTTTTATCCCAAACTAGTTGGGTCGGTAGTCAATGAACCCAAATAAAAAGTAAGAAAAGATTCAATGAAAGGAAGGGGAAAATAAATAAATAAAATAAAAATAATTAGTAAAATAAAAAATACAAATACAAAAAATAGAATAAAAATAAAGTGAAAATAAAGATAGATAAGAGAGAGAAAAATAGTAAAAATAAAAATAGATAAATATAAGGGAAAAATAAATTAGAGAGGAAAATGAATAAATAAATAAATGAAGAAAAATATGGGGTAAATGGACTAAAAAGGAAATGTATGGAACATAGAAAGAAAAATGAGTCCATCCTTCCATAGTACTAATAGTTTTCCTTCAATTCGACACCATCTCCCAATCCAATTCCTGCAACCTCTTGGTTCCCATCCAAGCCTAAACCAAATAAGCCTATTTCCCCTGATATGTGTATGATGTATGATTTGAGCTCTGAATGGGTTCCCATCTGTTCTTACATTGTTCTGTAGCTATTTCTTTATTATTATTTACTTCTTTGGCATTTTCGGAGTGTTGAATCCAGTTTCTGTGGACTAGCTTTACTGGTTTCTGTAGAAGGAAAGAAGCCAAATTTTTGTGCAATATGCAGTCCTTGCCACGCTTTGGGAATAGGAGTTATTGTTTAAGAATCTTGTCCTTTTTTGTTGTTATAATTAGTTTTAATATCTGGCTTGTTGGTTGATGATTGAGGGCACAAATAAGTTCTAATCGTTTCGTGATTTTTGATTTGCCCCATGAATACTTTCTTCACTATGTGAGCCATGATCTTTCAATAAACTTACCATGCTTTGTGAAACATTTTTCTTTCTCTTTCTTGCTGTGTTGTGTTTTTAACTTAACATTAATTACATAGCTGTTAGAATTAGCAATTTGAACCTAGCAGTTGGATACAATTCAGCATGCGAGCGATTTGTATCATGTAATGAAGTGAAGATGACTTTGAATCGTATTATATATGCATAAATTGGTGCAATTTTGTTTCACTGATACAAATCACATGATTAAACGATTCATTAATTGTTTTCTTTATTGCATTGCTTTCATCAATTCTCATAAAAGAAATTGAAAAGTCAAACAAACTTAAATTGTAAATAAAAAGGTTCTAGAAGAGTGCTACTGAATGTACTCTACTTGATTATTCCATTACCCTGTTTTCATTCTCTCCAATTAAGGGATGCACAAAATCACTTACTGACTCTATGCATCCTATCTGGTTATTCTATTTCTCTTTTTTATTCTTTTGAGACAGATGTTTCGCAATCAATTGTTCACTCTATATGCGCCTTATTTGGTTATATCATTGCTCTATTTTCGTTCTTACAAAACATAGGCTTCACGTAGTCATTTTATGTGACTCAGTAATTATTTGTGACTTATAATTTTGTTTTATGAAAGTTATGGTTAAATTTTTTTTCAATTAATTTAAAATACATTCAAAATTATAGTAATTTATATGACATATTTTAAGCTTTTTAATTGTGTCTTTGAATCTTACAATTTGATACCATTGACGATTTTCAACTCAAAAATAGCTTGGTAATTCACAGTTTGAATTGTGATTTGATAACCTTGATTAAATATGATGCAGGTCCCACAATTTATTTTGGATCATGTATGGGGTAAGGGTGAGGTCTGTAAAATAGTTTGCACTCAGCCTCGACGTATCTCTGTGACTTTAGGTGTGCAACTTTTGCAACCTTAATTTTCTCAATTTTCTTGTTTTATTCTATATTGAAATGTGTTTTTCCCTGTTTGTCTGTCTAGTTTCCGAGAGAATCTCCAGTGAGAGAGGAGAGACTATTGGAAACAATGTTGGATACAAGGTAAATTTATTTTTGTATCTTTATTAGCTAAAGGTTTTGGGGTCCTTTTGTTCTGGATTTGAGTCATTTGACAATTGGAGACATATTTGTTTTAACATTGAATTGAACATTGTAATGATTGGACCAGTATTTTGTGCTTGTGTGATACACACAGTTTTTTATTGATTCTTAGGAAGAAGTGTATTAAGAATTTGTCTTTACTAAATTAAGGAAGTATGATTTTCCCCATATGTTCCTGTTCATTATATGGTTGTCATTGAGTATAATTGTGATTCTCACCTCAAACTTATTCCTGTTATTTTGAAACACGTTTGGCTGCAAATTTTAATCCTTTGATCAAAATACATTCTAAACTTTCAAATTGGTTTTAACAGTAGCAGGTTATTTTTGCTTCCAATCAATGCAATTCTAATAGCAGTGTAAAACTAAAAGTTAAATATAAAATTACCTTTTTTTTTTTAGCTATCTAATTTTAAGAGAGAGCAATTATTGTGTCCTTTTAGTAATTCCATTTTTTAAAAGCGGTTCTACATAATTTTTTTATTCATTTCACTTTACTCTTTTCGAGCAGATTTCTTTTAAAGTTTGTTGAGATATATAAAAAACCATTAATGTATCCTCACCCAACAGCTTATGCTTTTGGGTTGAATTGGTTCTTTACAAAGTTTAAACTAAATTTTAAATAATCATTCGCTAACACAGGTCAAGTGTTTTAAGAAAAACAAATCATTTTAAAATCAATTCTTTCAACATCAGTTCTTTTGAAATCAATTATACTAAAATCCAAACCAAATGAATCCTATATCAATGGTTCTGTTAGAATATTAGATATGATATGATTGGATTCCGTCTTATCCGTAAATATTCTGGCTGTATTCTGACTGTATTAGGATTAGGTTTGAGCCTTTCACTTAAGCCCATTAGGGTCTCTATATATTGTAACTCTCTGACACAGATCAATACACAACATATTATTTTATATTCAAGTTGGTATCAGAGCTCTTTCGTTCTGGGAACCCTCGCTTCCGCTTAGAAACCTTGTTTTTTGCTTTAAAACCTAAGCCCACTGCTTAGGAGTCCTCTTTCTTGCCGTGCATCCTTCCGACAAGCCTTCTAGGGCTGTAAACAGCCTCTGAGTGATTTTTCCAAACGCGTTAGCACCTCCGACGGCCACCGGAACCACCGCCCGCCGTCAGAATCACTGTTCAGGCAACCAGAGACTTTTTCTGGCGACTTTTCCGACCAAACTTCACGCGATCAGGACTCTCTTCCCGGCGACCAGGTCTGTGGTGTTCCGGTCAGCAACGCATCTCCCACGCGCCGTCACGCGCCACTTGTCTTCTCTGCGCGTGGGCTTCACGCGCCACCTTCTGCCGGCGCGTGAGCACTATTCCGGCGGCTTTTTCCGGCCGGTCTTGGACAGAGAAGCTCGCCTTCTCCTCCCCTTTCTGGATCTGTGATTGTTTCTCTGTGGGTCTGACCTTAGACGCGTGGTTCTTCTTGATTGGATATCGTTTGCCTTCGTTTACGGCTTTTATATTTTATCTTTAAATGGCAGCAGCATCTCCTGATCTCTCGGAGGTTAACTCTCCTTCTATTGTTGCAAATATAGCTCAGTCAGACAATGCATCATTTGGTTCAGGTTCGGACTATGCTGCACTCCAAACCCCTTTCAGGAAGGCTTCTCCTCTGTCTCAGCCTTATACTGGTAATCCCGTTGCTTGTGTTTCTCATTCTACATCACTTGGCACTTGGATATTTGACTCCGGTGCTACCGATCATCTCTGTGGTAATAAGGAACTCTTTACATCTCTTACTTATTCTGATCATTTACCGTCTTTTACCCTTGCGGATGGAACCAAAGCCCCAGTTCGTGGGATTGGACAAGCTCGTCCGACCTCTACCTTGGCCCTGACATCTGTCTATTACATTCCTGGCATCCCTTATAACTTAATTTCTATTAGTAAGTTGATCCACTCCCTCACTTGCACCATTACTTTCTCTAACCATTCTGTTTCTGTGCAGGATCCGGGTACGGGGAAAATGATTGGAGTGGGTCGTGAGTCACGGGGGCTTTATTATCTGGATGTGCCTCGTCCTTCAGTAGCATGCTCTTTCACAGAATCTCCACAACTTATCCACAGTCGCCTTGGTCATCCAAGTCTTTCAAAGTTGCAGAAAATGGTTCCTCTTTTGTCCGGTCTTCAGTCTTTAGATTGTGTGTCATGTCAACAAGGGAAGCATACACGCTCGTCTTTTGCCAGTCTAGTCAATAAACGAGCTGATGCCCCTTTCTCTCTTGTTCATTCAGATATCTGGGGTCCAAGTCGTACCTTGTCTGTCTTAGGTTTTCGGTATTTCGTTACCTTTATTGATGATTTTTCCCGTTGCACTTGGACCTATTTAATAAAAAATCGTTCCGAGTTATTTTCCATTTATAAAAAGTTTTCTACTGAGATCCATACTCAATTTGGTGTTTCTATTCGTATTCTACGTAGTGATAATGCTAAGGAATATGTTTCTATTGATTTTTCTAATTTCTTGGCCACACAAGGTACTTTACATCAAACTACTTGTCCTCACACTCCACAACAAAATGGGGTGGCTGAACGTAAAAACAGACATCTCATTGAAACTGCCCGTACCCTTCTTATTCATATGCAGGTTCCCCTTCACTTCTGGGCAGATGCTGTACTCATATCTTGTTTTCTCATCAATCGCATGCCTTCATCTGTGCTCCACAATGACATTCCTCATAATCTATTGCTTCCAGATGTTCCTCTTTATCCTCTAACTCCACATGTCTTTGGTTGTACTTGTTTTGTTCATGATCTCACTCCTGGTAAGGATAAGTTAACATCCAAAGCGTTTCAGTGTATCTTTCTTGGTTATTCTCGTCTTCAAAAGGGTTATCGTTGTTATTCTCCCGACCTTAAGCGTTACTTAGTTTCCGCTGATGTCACTTTTCGTGATCAACAACCCTTTAATTCTATCCCATCTCAGATGTCATAGGTTGATCATGTACTTCCTGTCCCTTTTCTTGACTTGTCTTTGCCAGCTGCAGGTGCTTCTATTCCAGATGAGCAACCTATTGCTTCTATTCCTGAGGACCGTCCGCTTCTCACCTATCAGCGTCGCAAAACTGTGCCTCCTGTCGACTCGACTCTTGCTGACTCATCGCCCACTGTTGTTGCTTCTTCCCCTCCGGATCCTTCATCAGAGACTCTTCCCATTGCTCAAAGTAAAGGTACCCGTACTACTCATAACCCTTATCCTCTTTATACCTTTTTGAGTTATGACCGTCTTTCTTCACCTCATTTCACCTTTGTTTCTAGTCTTTCTTCTATTTCTATTCCTAAGACCACAAGTGAAGCACTTTCCCATCCAGGGTGGCGCCAAGCAATGCTTGATGAGATGACTGCACTTCATTCCAATGGCACTTGGGACCTTGTTTCTGCTCCTCCAAAGAAGTCTATAGTTGATTGTCGCTGGGTTTTTACTGTGAAAGTTGAACCTGATAGCCATATTGATCGTCTCAAGGCACGTTTAGTTGCCAAGGGTTTTACTCAAATCTTTGGCCTTGATTATAGCGATACATTTTCTCCGGTCGCTAAGATGGCGTCAGTCCGCCTCTTTCTTGCCCTTGCTGCTGTTCGTCACTGGCCACTCCTTCAACTTGACATCAAAAATGCCTTTCTTCATGGTGATTTACAAGAAGTTTACATGGAGCAACCACCTGGTTTTGTTGCTCAGGGGGAGTCTGGAAAGGTGTGTCGTCTTCGGAAATCCTTATATGGTCTCAAGCAGTCTCCTCGAGCATGGTTCAGTCGCTTCAGTTCTGCTGTTCAGGCGTTTGGCTTAATCCGCAGTAAAGTTGACCATTCTGTGTTTTATAGGATTACATCTTCTGATAAGTGTATCTATTTGTTAGTCTATGTTGCTCGATCTAGTGCAGAAGCTGAGTATCGTGCAATGACAAATGCTACCTGTGAGTTAGTCTGGTTAAAGCAGTTGATTCAGGAGCTTCATCTTTGTGAACTGAAACAACCCATGACACTCATCTGTGATAATCAAGTTGCGCTACATATATCCTTTAATCCTGTCTTTCATGAGAGGACCAAACATATAGAGATTGATTGTCACTTCATTCGAGAAAAGATTCAGTCAGGAGAAATCAAGACTGCTTTCGTCAACTCCTCTGATCAACTAGCGGATGTTTTCACTAAAGCTCTTAGAGGTCCTCGGGTTGAATACATTTGTAACAAGCTTGGTGCTCATAATATATACGCACCAGCTTGAGGGGGAGTGTTAGAATATTAGATATGATATGATTAGATATGATTGGATTCCGTCTTATCCGTAAATATTCTGACTGTATTCTGACTGTATTAGGATTAAGGTTTGGGCCTTTCACTTAAGCCCATTAGGGTCTCTATATATTGTAACTCTCTGACACAGATCAATACACAACATATTATTTTATATTCAAGTGGTTCAAAATGTTTTTTCTCTTACCACTTATCTTGTTCTTTCTTTTAAGAATGCCAATTATTATTTTTTTTATAGAACTTCTGGCCTTTCTGTCCTTAAAAATTCATTTTCTACTGTTGAATATGAAAATGCCTTCACTCACACTGGTTGCCTTCTTTCTTAATCCAGCTTGCTAGCATTTCTCATGGTTTACACTTCACACCTCATATACTCTCTGTTTTTATTTTTTTTATTTTTATAAAATATATGGCTTATATTTTAATAAAAATTCCAGATATGGTTAGAAAGCAGAGGTGGAAGGCAATCATCAATCATAGTGTGCACCACTAGTGTTCTGTTGAAGGTGTTGGCTTCTAAAGGTTCTTGTTGGTCAAAGACACTGTCTGTGAAGGAAGAGTTTTCTGGCATTACTCACATAATTATGGTACTTCATTTAATTTATTTTTTTAATCGTGAACTAGAGCATAAATTGTGATGCGTAATCTTTGGTAAATACTACATGTTCTTGCTGCTTGTATTCCTTGTTTGTTGATTTTTAGTTATGGGGATCGCCACAAACATTTGGTTATTGAGTATGAATATATTTTTCAATGCATTAGTTGATTGATTTTGGTTTTTCAAATTTGTTTTTATTTTTTATTTTTATTTATTTATATATTTTTTTGGTGGGGGGGGGGGGGGTGTATATGCATGTATTTATATATTCCTTTTTTTATTTACATTTATTTTTACTTAGTTTGTTCTTGCTTTTAAATGGATTCATCCACTATTGGCCCAGAATAGTAATGGATAAATATGACTTCTTGTGTAAGACCTAATTAAGTGCGTGCTTGTATTAAATTATTTTGGGGCCGAAATATCTTTCAATCAAAACCTATCTGAGAGTGCTTTTCTTAATAAAAAAGGTGATTATTTCCCCAAAATAATATTTACCAAACATGCCATAATATTCCTTTTTATAGTAATATTCTAGGTGTAGTGAAAAGTGGGCTAGGGTCCTTGCCCCAAGGCAAGGCGCCAGGTCTTCACCCGGATTTGGTGAGAAGTATGCCAGGGTCCCAACACGCAGATGGGCGAGCGTAGTGGGCAAGCACAGCCCAGGGGTTAAGGATGAGATTGGGAAGCTGGAACATAGGAACCTTAACGGGTAAATTGAGGGAGTTGGCAGATGTTTTTGCTAGAAGGAAAGTGAATATTGTTTGTTTGCAAGAAACTAAGTGGGCTGGAGAAAAGGCCAAGGAAGTGGATGGAACTGGTTTCAAGTTATGGTACACAGGTACGAACAAGAGTCGAAATGGTGTTGGAATTATGATCGATAAAAGTTTCAGAGATAAAGTTGTGGACGTCAAAAGGAAAGGCGACAGGATTATTCTGGTTAAGCTTGTTGTGGGTGACGTAATCCTGAATATCCTCAGTGTGTATGCACCCCAAATTGGATTGCAACCAACTGATAAAAGCCAATTTTGGGAAGACTTGGAGAAGATTTTCGTAGGAGGAGATCTAAATGGTCATGTTGGTAAAAGCAATGGAGGTTTTGATAGAATCCATGGAGGTTTTGGCTATGGGACGAGAAACGAGACTGGAGAAGATATCTTGAATGTTGCACTAGCCTACGATTTGATGTTAGTGAACACCTTTTTTCAAAAAAGGGAGTCACACCTAATCACTTATCATAGTGGCCATAATCGTAGTCAGATTGATTTCTTTCTGGCTAGAAGAGAAGATAGAACTTCTTGTGTCGAATGTAAGGTCTACCCTGGAGAGTGTGTCGCTACGCAACATAAGCTGGTAGTCTTGGATGTTCGGTTCAACAAAGTACGTACAATGAAGAAGAGGGCTCAGAATCTAAGGATAAGGTGGTTGAAGCTTAAGGAGGGAAAAGAGAGAGAGTTCAATGATAGAATGTTGCACGAAGGACCTTGGGAGTTTGATGGAGGAGTAAATGCAATATGGAATGAGATGGCTAAGTGTATTCAAAATTTGGGAAGGAGGGTGTTGGGAGAAAGCAAAGGAAATGGATTTCATACAAAGGAAACATGGTGGTGGAATGGAGAGGTGCAAGAGGCAATTAAACATAAGAAGGAGTGCTTTAGATCTCTGCATAAAAGTCCCAGTGAAGAGAACCTGCAAAAGTTTAGATTGGCGAGAAAAAATGCAAAGAAAGCAGTGCGAGAAGCTAGAGGCAAGGTTTTCGACGAGTTGTATAAAAATCTTGGGAGCAAGGATGGTGAAAGAGGTATTTATAAACTTGCAAAGATAAGGGATAAGAAAAGTAAAGACCTCACCCAAGTTAGATGCATCACGGATGAAAATCAAAAACTTCTGGTGAGAGATGAAGATGTAAATGAAAGATGGTTGAAATACTTCAACAAACTGTTTAATGGGGATGGAGATACAAGCGAGGTGGACTTAGAGGACGCGTATGATGATATGAATAGAAGATTTGTACGCAGAATTAATACACATGAAGTTAAGGAGGCTTTAAAGAGGATGAAGACTAATAAAGCCTTGGGGCCTGATGGTGTCCTTATTGAAGTGTGGAGAGGCCTGAGGGATGTGGCAATAAAATGGTTGACCAATCTTTTTAATAAGATTCTCCAAACGAATAAGATGCCTGATGTATGGAGGAAAAGTATGATTGTGCCTATCTACAAAAACAAGGGAGATATACAGAATTGTTCAAACTATAGAGGCATTAAGCTAATGAGCCATACTATGAAGTTGTGGGAGAGAGTTATTGAACATCGCTTGAGGAGAGATACCAAGGTTTCTGTAAATCAATTTGGATTTATGCCAGGAAGATGTACCATGGAAGCCATTTTCTTGATGCGACAACTATTGGAAAGATATCGAGAAAAGAAGAAGGACTTGCATATGGTGTTCATAAACCTTGAGAAAGCATACGATAGGGTTCCAAGGAAAGTTTTATGGTGGGTCCTGGAGAAGAAAAAAGTTCCATTAAAGTATGTAAAGGCAATCAAGGATATGTATGATGGGTCTACTACATGTGTAAAAGCTTGTAACGGATCATCAAGTTATTTTCCTATCACGGTAGGTGTACACCAAGGGTCGACTCTAAGTCCTTACCTCTTTGCCTTAGTTATGGATGAACTAACAAAAGATATTCAAGAGGAAGTGCCATGGTGTATGCTTTTTGCAGACGATATTGTGCTTATTGATGAGAGCAAGGAGGGTGTTAATAGAAAACTTGAATTGTGGAGAAGCACATTGGAATCCAGATGATTCACATTAAGTCGAAGCAAGACTGAGTATCTGAAGTGTGAGTTTTCTCTGGTACGAGATGAGGACCAAGAACCTATGCATCTAAATGGTCAAGAGGTACCCAAAAAAGATGCTTTTAAATACTTGGGCTCCATTTTACAAAACGGTGGAGAGATTGATGAGGATGTAAATCACAGAATCAGAGCAGGGTGGATGAAATGGCGCAGTGCATCTGCATTTTTGTGTGACCGCAAAATCCCCCTGAAGTTAAAAGGAAAATTCTATAAAACGGCAGTAAGACCGGCAATGCTATATGGAGCGGAATGCTGGCCAGCACATAGGCAACATAAGCATAAGATGGGAGTAGCAGAGATGAGGATGTTAAGGTGGATGTGTGGTTACACAAGGATGGATAAGATAAGAAATGAAGATATTCGACGAAAGGTCGGAATAGTACCGGTAGCCGAGAAGATGAGAGAACATAGATTGAGGTGGCTTGAGCACGTGATGAGAAGACCCATGGATGCTCCTGTAAGAACAGAAGTTTGTTACCAAGAGCTAAACACAAAAAGAGGCAGAGGTAGGCGGAAGCTTACTTAGGGGAAAGTAGTAAAACAAGATTTAATGGAGTGAGATATAGATTGGCGGACAGTATGTCTTAGAACGGAATGGAGAAAAGCTATAAGTATGGTGGAGGGTTAGACCCGCTGTTATTCTTATGTTCCAGATGGTCCCTTTTTAGTCCTTTTCCCCTTCATTTGCCCCACTTCTTCTTGTCCCTTTCTTTTTTACTTTTATTTATTTATATATACATATATTTTTATTTTATTTTATTTTATTTTATTTTATTATTTTATTTTATTATTTTATTTTATTTTTTTATTTTTATTTTTATTTTTATTTTTTTTTGCTTTTTTACTTTTTTTCAACCGTTTTGTATCTTTCATGTGGGTTCATCTACCACCGACCCCAATTAATTTGGGATAAAGGTGTTGTTGATGTTGATAGTAATATTCTAGGTCAAGTAACTACTAGAACAAGCCCAACACTACAAGACTAATAACATAATAATACTTCTAAAAGGCCATGAATCCTAATATTCTAGCACTTGCCCTGAAGACATAACGTACTCCCATTAGCTTGCTACAAATGAACAGTTAAACAAAAAAATATAACATAATATGATGGGTTCCATGTAATGAATGTACATTGTATATCTATGATTATTGTAGTAATACAAGGAATAGAAATGTAATTTGAAAATTTTGTTATTATTCTTCCTTATTCTGTGAAGTCATATAGGTTTATCACATAAAAATATAGCTGTTTTTTACGGCCGGTTTGCAACACCTGACGCAAACCCTCCTCCTTTATCCTGGCTTGGGACTGTCGTTTTATAGAATTTTCCTTTTAACTTCAGGGGGATTTTGCGATCACACAAAAATGCAGATGCACTGCGCCATTTCATCCACCCTGCTCTGATTCTGTGATTTACATCCTCATCAATCTCTCCACCTTTTTGTAAAATGGAGCCCAAGTATTTAAAAGCATCTTTTTTGGGTACCTCTTGACCATTTAGATGCACGGGCTCTTGGTCCCCATCTCGTACCAGAGAAAACTCACACTTCAGATACTCAGTCTTGCTTCGACTTAATGTGAATCCTTTGGATTCCAATGTGCTTCTCCATAATTCAAGTTTTCTATTAACACCCTCCTTGCTCTCATCAATAAGCACAATATCGTCTGCAAAAAGCATACACCCTGGCACTTCCTCAAAAGATATTCAAGAGGAACTGCCATGGTGTATGCTTTTTGCAGACGATATTGTGCTTATTGATGAGAGCAAGGAGGGTGTTAATAGAAAACTTGAATTGTGGAGAAGCACATTGGAATCCAAAGGATTCACATTAAGTCGAAGCAAGACTGAGTATCTGAAGTGTGAGTTTTCTCTGGTACGAGATGGGGACCAAGAGCCCGTGCATCTAAATGGTCAAGAGGTACCCAAAAAAGATGCTTTTAAATACTTGGGCTCCATTTTACAAAAAGGTGGAGAGATTGATGAGGATGTAAATCACAGAATCAGAGCAGGGTGGATGAAATGGCGCAGTGCATCTTCATTTTTGTGTGACCGCAAAATCCCCCTGAAGTTAAAAGGAAAATGCTATAAAACGGCAGTAAGACCGGCAATGCTATATGGAGCGGAATGCTGGCCAGCACATAGGCAACATGAGCATAAGATGGGAGTAGCAGAGATGAGGATGTGTGGTTACACAAGGATGGATAAGATAAGAAATGAAGATATTCGACGAAAGGTCGGAGTAGTACCGGTAGCCAAGAAGATGAGAGAACATAGATTGAGGTGGTTTGGGCACGTGATGAGAAGACCCATGGATGCTCCTGTAAGAACAGAAGTTTGTTACCAAGAGCTAAACACAAAAAGAGGCAGAGGTAGGCCGAAGCTTACTTGGGGAAAGGTAGTAAAACAAGATTTAATGGAGTGAGATATAGATTGGCGGACAGTATGTCTTAGAACGGAATGGAGAAAAGCTATAAGTATGGTGGAGGGTTAGACCCGCTGTTATTCCTATGTTCCAGATGGTCTCTTTTTAGTCCTTTTCCCCTTCATTTGCCCCACTTCTTCTTGTCCCTTTCTTTTTTACTTTTATTTGTTTACATATACATATATTTTTATTTTATTTTATTTTATTTTTATTTTATTTTTATTTTATTTTTTTATTTTTATTTATTTATTTATTTTTCGTTTTTTTTTTTTTACTTTTTTTTTTCAACCGTTTTGTATCTTTCATGTGGGTTCATCTACCACCGACCCCAATTAATTTGGGATAAAGGTGTTGTTGATGTTGATGTTGTTGATTCTGTGAAGTGAATTTGGTTGTCACATTGTATTCATCTATACTGCCTTCAAGAATCATGCCATACTTGGTGTATATGCTGTGCTTCCTTACCTTAGCAAGTATAAATTTCAAACTGAGATGACCTTAATTTGTTTTTCAGGATGAAATTCATGAAAGGGACCAATACTCCGACCTCATGTTGGCAATCTTCAGGTATACCATCAAAAGGACAAATTAGCTTTTCACTTTGTAATGTAGCTTCGTTAAATTCCAAAGTATAACTCCTAATACATAACTGTTGTAAAATTGGGTTGTAGGTTACAGTATGATGGGCTTTCTAGTTGACAATAGAATAATTTTTATTTTGTTGTTTACAGATATGGTCCTCATAGACCAAACATTGTGTGTGGGTGTAGTAGTGAAAAGGTTGTGATAGTAGCTTTTCTCTTTATTTAATTCTCCCTTGTAGAATATTCTAGATTATCATTTATCATCTATTGCTTTCTTGCTATTTGTTCCCTTATTTATTAGTGTCTCTTGATATTGTAAATAAGTCTCTTAGGTTACTGTTGCTATTTATTTGTATAGCTCTTTGTACTCAATATAAAAAAGACCTATTGGGTCTCTCAATGAATTAAGAAAATTGTGTTATTTAGAAAAACACTTATACTTTTCATCATGGTATCAAGAGCTGGTTATATTCCAGTCTCTTCCCCGTTCTAATTTCTTTTTAAGTCTTCTTTCTTTTCCTTTTTCGTTTTTTGCCTCTGCCAAGGCCAGAATCCTTACCTAGACACCTCCAACCACGAAACCAAGGCCACCATTAGGTTCAGAACAAAATTCCGAGCCTGCCAACAAAAGACCCGTCGCCGGAAACCCCTCCACGCGCCGCCACGCGCCACCACCATCCTTCAGCCTCGCCGGTGCGTGTGATCCACGCGCTGCCCTCCCATCATTTTTTTCCGGCGAGTCATACCCTGTTCTGATCGTCTGCCTCCCCTCTTCCTATTTTGAGGGTCAAAATCGTATTTGGAGGAACTTTTTTTCTGGGTACTTGTTGTTAGAAAGCCATGGACATTGAAAATGTTGAAAATTCATCTGGAATTTCGTCCGGAACCTCACCCCTTCCCATCTCTTCGTCTTCTGGTGACAACCCAGCAATGCAGATCACCAATCATCGTTTAAACGGTAGGAACTATGTGCAATGGTGTCAATCTGTTAAGTTGTTTATCCAGGCTAAAGGGAAGATGGGGTTTCTGGACGGAAAAAAGGTACAACCAGCAGAACATGAACCTGGCTATGATGCATGGGTGACTGAAAATTCTTTGGTCATGACATGGCTGACTAATTCTATGGAACCAGATATCAGTCAAACTTATTTATTTCTTGATACGGCTCAAGAAATTTAGGAAGCTGTTAAAGAATATTACTCTGACTTGGGCAATGCCTCTCAGGCTTTTGAACTCAACACGAAGGTGAAAGATTTACGCCAAGGAGGAATGACTGTTACTGAATACTTCCTTGCTCTAAAAACATTGTGGCAAGAGTTGGACTTTTATGATAAAGCAGACCTTCAAGGTTTAGAAGCTAATGCAATATTCAAAAATTATATAGAGAAAAGGCATCTCTATGATTTTCTTGATGGCCTTAATTTTGATTTGGATGATCTTCGTGGAAGGATTTTGGGGCAAAACCCATTACCTTCCATTGCTACTGCTTTTTCTGAGGTACGAAGGGAGGAGCTTCGCTGAAAAGTGATGTTGGGTGATAAGGACTCTAAGTCCTCTGATGGGTCTGCCCTTATAGCAAAGATTACTGTTCGTCCTTCTGGGGACTCAAAACGTTCTGACCGCTGGTGTTCTCATTGCAATAAGGGTTCATGGCAAACCACCAAACTGGAAACCAAAAGGACAAAACAAGAATCGTGCTAATGAAGTATCTTTTGAAGATAAGGGGGAGGGGTCTCATGTCCCTTCAAACCCTGATGGTTGAAAGTTAAATGGCCTTGAAGGCCGAAGCATGTGAGAGGGAAAAACAAAATTTTCTCAAGCGGAATCACACATGCAATCAAGACTCATGCTTTAAGACAACATGATGTTACCTATGTTTGTGATTCAAACACCAAGGAGATCAGTGTCAGGTTTGAAGGGTTCAAACCCTCTAACGTTGATCCACACCACCCCACGTCAAGATGCAAGAACTCTTCTTGAAAAGCCACCAATTGATTACCACAAAAGCTTGCTAGGCGTCCAATGTGTGAAGGAGGAGGCTAGGTAAAGGTGTTTAGAAGAGTGAAGTCTTCAGCATGAAAGCTTTACAAAAGTGGGGCATGGATGCTCTTAGAAAAGGCTAGGTTATTTTGTGAAACCTTAAGGAGAACTTCCCAAAGTGTGCGCCCAAGAGAGTGAGTGAATCAGAGTATTGAAATCAGATTTTTCACTTAAAATTCTGATCTAAGTGGTGCACAACTAGAGGAGAAAAAGGTGGAGTTGTTGCAATTCAAAATTCCCAACAACCTACCTTTGAGTCCTCATGAGACTAGGTCTTATCCTAGTCAAAATTCTGACCTAATGGCCATCATATGGCCAGCCATATGTGCGCCCCATTCAGCCCCAGAAACGGTTCAGATACGTTGAGCAGTTGCATTCATATTTGAACCAACTAGCTCACTGATTTTCTCAGCAAACCAAATCTGATTTGGAGCTAATTTGGTTGACAAGATGACACTCACAACAACCAAAGTGGCGCCCCAAATTCAGCCTTGGATGTGATCAAAGATCTCCTCTTGATACTAGGGATTTGTTCCAACAAGATCTTATCTTTATCCTTTTGTTATGAAACAACTTTTCATAACCAATTCAAATTTGAATTCAAACATTTAAATTCAAACGTTCAAACATTTAAATTCAAAATTCAAATGCTAAATTTAAATTCTAAATTCAAAATTCAAATTTCAAAATTCAAATTCAAAATTCAAATTTCAAAAACCAAATTTCAAATTCAAAATTCGAATTTTAAAATTCAAATTCAAATTTCAAATTTCAAAATTCAAATTTCAAATTTCAAAATTCAAATTTCTAATTCAAAATTTAAATATTTGATAATTAATTTAACTAATTAAATTAATTAGTAATGTTTAGGACCATCCAAGCCCATTACATGATCCATGCGCCCTTTTCCCTTTGAGGTGGGCTTCCAAACTTCTTCTTGGGCTAACAACTATTATTATGCCCAATACCTTTAATTCTAGATCATCATGACAATAAGGTGTTAGTGTGTGACCCATTAGGTCCAACATAGCCACTGACATAAATGGGCTCCGGCCCAACAAGCCCACAACCCATTTAATGACAACACAGAGCACTAGCAATGCTTTGTTTCCCCAGAACTAGTTAGATTAATGACTTAATCATACTATTACACATATTTGGTTGCTGTATGTATTTCCTTTCGTCTCGTTACCTTCCCATTAAACCTAGGGTAAGGAAACGTATCAACCCTTGCGATTTAGGGTAAGCTTTATTCGAAATAGGGAATCTTCAATTTACTGACTCTAAAGGCAGATCATCTCATGATCTGTTTTACTATGCATAGATTCTCGAGTCCTTGTAAATGTCATCCCGATTTCTACGGTTTACAGATAACCTAATCTCTCACAGAGATTTGACGAATTCCTTCAGCTTATCACCCTAGCCCTGTGCTCTTTCAGGAGAAGCCCAACAGTGTACCTATGAGTCTCCATGTTTCAGGCAGACGATGTATACAATCAAAGCATGCCTTCTAGAACTCAGTCTAGGTTGTTAGATATGATTACATATGATTAGTCTGATTAGATATGATTAGATATGATTAGTCTGTAATTATTCTGATTATATTTTGATTGTATTAGGTCTGGGCCTTTCCTATAAGCCCATTAGAGTGTCTATATATTGTAACTCTCTGAATTAGATCAATACACAACATATTATTTGTATCAGAGCTCTTTGTTTTGGGAATTTTTCGCTTCCGCTAAAACCCTAAGCCCACTGCTTAGGCGTTCTCTCCTACTTCTAACGCCGTGCGTCCCTCCGGCTTGGTTCTACAAAAAAAAAAAAAAGTTACTGTTCACTGCGTCCGTACAGTCCGTATAGATTCACTGTTCATCGGGGCGTACGATCTACTGTTCACATCGTCCGTACGGCGGTACTGTTCACGAGTCTGTACGGTGGTACTGTTCACACGTCCGTACAATTTTACTGTTCACGCAAAAAAAAAAAAAAAAAACAGAACAGCTCGCCTTCCTCTCCAGTACTACCCCATCTCCTTTATTTGATTTTGTGATGGAGGGCTCAAGTAATGCATCCAAAAACATAACTGGCATCATCTCCAGTACTACCCCATCTCCATTCTTTTCTCGGGCCAGTGATTCCAATTGGAACAGTAGACGCGGTCGCGGACGTGGCCGCAGACAGAGGCCTCGTTGCAATTATTGCCAGAATCTTGGGCATTTTGAAGAACGTTGCTATAGGAAGTACCCTCATTTGAAGCCACCGACTGCCAACTTTGCTCAAACTGATGCTACACCACCTTCTACTGGATTAGTAACTCTTTCAAGTGCCGACTGTGAGGCACTTCTCAAGAAGGTTTCTTCTCAGCATCCTACTCAAGACACTGGTAATCATGTTGCTTGTTTTTATCAATCATCTCTTGGACCCTGGATAATAGACTCAGGTGCTACTCATCATCTTTGTGGTAATAAAGATCTCTTCACTTCACTTTCTTATTCTAATAACCTACCCTCTGTCACTCTTGCTGATGGCACTAAAGCTCTTGCTCGTGGAATTGGAGAAGCCAACCCAACTCCCCTTTTAACTCTGAGTTCTGTTTATTATATACCTGACATTCCTTTTAATTTAATCTCTGTTAACCAGTTGATTCATTCTCTTTCATGTACTGTTACCTTCTCTAAATAATCCTTTTCTATGCAGGATTCGGGTACGGGGAAGACGATTGGAGCGGGCATTGAGTCACGAGGTCTCTACTATCTGATTGCACCACCTTCTCCAGTAGCCTGTTCACTCACAGAGTTGCCTGAGCTAATTCACAGCCGTCTGGGTCATCCAAGCCTCTCCAAGCTTCAGCATATGGTTCATTTTTTATCCAATCTTAAGTCTTTAAACTGTCATTCTTGTCAGCAAGGAAAGCACACTCGCTCTTCCTTTGCTAATAGAGTCAATAAAAGAGCTAATGCTCCTTTTTCTATTGTTCATTCTGATACTTGGGGTCCGAGTCGAACAATGTCTGTTTTAGGTTTTCAGTATTTTGTCACATTTATTGATGATTTCTCTCGTTGCACTTGGGTTTATTTAATGAAAAATCGTTCTGAATTATTTTCAATTTATCAAAAATTTGGTGCCGTGATAAATACTCAATTTGGTGCTTCTATTCAAATTTTTCGAAGTGATAATGCAAAAGAATATGTGTCTCTTGAGTTTTCTAATTTTTTGGAGAAACGTGGGATGTTACACCAGACCACTTGTCCACACACTCCACAACAAAATGGAGTGGCCGAACGTAAGAATCGGCATCTGGTTGAAACTGCTCGTACCCTACTAATTCATATGAATGTTCCACTTCGTTTTTGGGCAGATGCTATAATCACTTCTTGCTTTCTCATCAATCGCATGCCCTCTTCCGTACTACATAATGAAGTTCCACATAGTGTTTTATTTCCGGGAGCACCTTCCTATCCTCTACCTCCACATGTATTTGGATGTACCTGCTTTGTTCATGATCTTACTCGAGGAAAAGATAAATTAACATCCAAAGCCTTCAAGTGTATTTTCCTTGGATATATTCGTTTTCAAAAGGGGTATCGTTGCTACTCTCCTGATCTCAAGCGTTATATTGTCTCGGCTGATGTCACTTTCCTTGATCGACAACCTTTTCATTCTATCCCATCTCAGATAACACAAGTTGATCAAGTTCTTCCTCTTCATTTTCTTGATTTGTCTTTACCAGTTGCAGGAGACTCTATCCCGGAGGAGCAGCCCATTGCCTCCATCCCTGAAGACCGTCCTTTTCTCACCTATCAGCGTCGTCAGACTGCGCCTCCAGCGGATTTGAACCTTATTGACTCACCGCCTGCTACTGTCGACTCTTCCCCTCCGGATCCTCCATCAGAAATTACTCCCATTGCCCTTCGCAAAGGTATTCGATCCACTCGCAACCCTCATCCACTTTATAGTTTCTTGAGTTATGATAGACTTTCTTCACCACATTTTACTTTTGTTTCTATTAGAGTAAAGTAACGTAGAGTAATACATAAGGGTATTTTTGTATTATCAGTTGAGGGTATCTTTGTAATAGCACAAGTAAAGATTAGTTAGTATGAAACTGATTCTGTTCAAACAGAATCAGTGACGTGTCATTTGTGTCATTAATATAGCTCTATAAAAGAGCAACATGTACTGTTCACATTCATTCAAGAAATACATCAGATATTTTTAGTTCTCTCTCTCTAGCATTCTCTGAATGACTTCTTCTTCTCTCTCTCGTTCATCTTCTTCTCCTTTTCTTTGATGGTATCAGAGCTCTCATCCTGAGGGCCTGATACGAACGTGTTCACTATGGCTTCCGCATCGCAATCTCCGTCGCTGACTTCCACCATAAACGGAACAACAGAAGCTCGTTCTTCGTCATCTCCGTCCCTGTTCAACCACTCCATATCAGTCAAGCTAACTGAAAGCAACTTTCTTCTATGGAATCAGGTTGTTGAACCTGTCATTACTTCTCATCAACTCCACAAATTTCTTGTGAACCCTAAAATTCCTCTACAGTACGAATCTGAACAAGATCGAGCTAATGAAGTAGTCAACCCTGCATACACTGAATGGATCCGTCAGGATCAGATGCTTCTTTCATGGATTCTGTCAACGATCTCTGAAGATATACTGAATGAGATCCTAGGTGTCAATCATGCATACGAAGCATGGGACCAGATCCACAAATTCTTCCAAGGAATGATGAGATCTAAAGCTCATCAGCTTAGATCTGAGCTTCGAACCATGAAGAAAGGTGGAAGGTCAGCTGCTGAATATCTCAGGCGCTTCAAATCATTGTATGATGAACTAAAAGCTATCAAGAGTCCTGTATCCTTTGAAGAACAAACTGAAATCATCTTGGCTGGTCTTCCTGCGGAGTTTAATCCTTTTGTCACATCTGTGAGAACTCGTGAGAATCCTTACTCAATAAATGATTTGAGAGTTGAGTTGATGTCTTATGAACAGATGCTAACCAAGCAGAATGAAACACTCCTTGCTGAATCAATGTCTGTGAATGTTGTGCAAACAACTACTACTGATCAGAAGGATGACTCTGTATCTAGAAGAACTCCGTTTGGTGTTATTCAGCAGAATCATGACCAAATTCAGCAGAATCATGACCAAAACTTTCAAAACCAAAGATCATATGGATTCAGTAGAGGAAGAGGAAGGTCTTTTGTTTGTAATAACAGAAATAGCAGGGGTAGAGGACGCACCAACGTTCAATGTCAGCTGTGTTACAAATTTGGACATAGTGTTCAAAGCTGTTGGTACAGGTTTGATGAAAATTTTGCACCTGAATCATCCGCATCTGAAGCTCCACACTATTTTCCTGCTCCTCCACAGTCTTTTCGAAGGCCACATCAGTACATCCGTCCTCCTGCACATCCTCCTCAAGTGCTGCTCACAGCTAATCAACTCACACCAAATCAACTTCAGCAGATCTCTCAACCACAGTGTAATGCTGCCTCACAGGGACAAGGACTCTTGCCAACTCCTCAGAATGTCCAAGCTATTGAGTGGTATCCAGACTCAGGAGCCTCTCATCATGTCACAGCTCATCCTCAAAACCTTCTGCAAAGTACTCAGTTGTCAGGAGCTGATCAAGTCTATATAGGGAATGGACAAGGTCTAAGGGTTAATGCTACTGGTTTATCCTCCTTTCCTTCTCCTTTTCAACCACACACTCAGCTACACCTTAACAATCTATTACTTGTCCCTTCTATCACCAAAAATCTCATTAGTGTAAGTAAATTTGCTAAGGATAATGGAGTCTATTTTGAATTTCACCCCTTTACTTGTTGTGTGAAATCACAGGAATCCCATGAAGTGCTGCTGGAAGGTGACTTGGGTTCAGATGGTTTATATCGTTTCCAAGAGATCTGTCTCACTCCCAACTCAAGACAGAATTGTCATCCTACTTCAATGTCTTTTTGTAATATACATATAGGTCATAGTCCTACTTCAAAGTCCTCAATAAATGTAATCTCTAGTCAACAGAAAGCTGTAGCTTCCTCATATATGTACTCCTTATGGCATTGTCGTTTAGGTCATCCTCATACTGAGGCTCTTAATTTTGTCCTGAGGTCTTGTAATATCCCCATTCCAAATAAAAATGATATTGAGTTTTGCTCAGCTTGTTGTTTGGGTAAAATACATCGATTACACTCTCCATCTTCTACCACAGTTTATGACAAACGTTTTGATTTAATATTTAGTGATCTGTGGGGTCCAGCACCTATGACATCTACTTTGGGCTTTAAATACTACATATCCTTTGTGGATGCACATTCCAGATACACCTGGATCTTTCCCCTCAAACAAAAATCTGATGCATTAGTTGTGTTTTCTCAATTTCAAGCTCTTGTTTCCAATCATTTTCAGTCCTCTATTAAAGCCCTCCAAACTGACTGGGGAGGAGAATTTCGATCTTTTCATCAAACTTTAAAACAACAGGGTATTGTTCATAGGATCATATGTCCCCACACTCATCATCAAAATGGAGTGGTTGAGAGGAAACATCGTCACATAGTTGAAACAGGTCTCACATTGCTTGCTCATGCATCTCTACCCATCAAATTTTGGGATCATGCATTTATTTCAGCTGTTCATCTCATTAATTGTCTTCCAACTGCTGCATTAAATTTTGAAGTACCCTTCACCAAGCTTTACAAATCCACTCCTGACTATACGAGCCTTAAGGTCTTTGGTTGTGCCTGTTTCCCATTCTTGAGACCCTATAACAACCATAAATTAGATCTTAGAAGCAGTGAGTGCATATTTCTTGGTTACTCTCCCAACCATAAAGGGTATAAATGCTTGAACTCTTCTGGTCGTTTATTCATCTCCAAAGATGTACTTTTCAATGCAACAAAATTCCCTTATTCTTCCTGGACAACAGTACCTTCCCCTGACACTGTCTGTCCTATTTCACAACCTGTTACAAATTTAATTCCCTTGGTTCCATCCTCACCTTTACATACAGATTCTTCTTCCTTTGATCATCAGCTGTCATCTCCTGTTTCTTCTAGCTCACACCCTGTTGATCCCAACACTGCCACTATTGTACATCAGTGTAATTCTCCTCTCCCAGGTCAATTCTCCCAGTCACCTTCATCATCCTCCACAGCAGCATGCACTTCACATTCCCACGGTGAGCACACACCTTCAAGTAATTCAGGTACTCCTTTATCCTCTCCTTTACTTACTCCTTCTTCATCTTCCAACATCAGTTCTGGTTCAGAATATATCCCCTCTGGCACTCTTTCTCCCTCTTCTGATCATTCCATCATTACTCGCTCTAAGTCTGCCCTTATACCTCGCATTCTTCTCACCACCCTTGAACCTACATCAGTCAAGCAAGCTATTTGTAATCCACACTGGCTTGCTGCCATGCAATCTGAATTCCAAGCCCTTCAAGCCAACAATACCTGGACCTTGGTTCCACTTCCCAAAAACAAAATGGCTATTGGTTGTAAGTGGGTCTTCCGAATTAAGGAGAATCCAGACGGGACTATTAGCAGATATAAGGCACGGTTAGTGGCTAAAGGGTTTCACCAATAAGCTGGTTTTGACTACACTGAAACCTTCTCCCCAGTTGTCAAACCTATTACCATTCGGACTATACTTACCATTGCCATCTCTTTTGGTTGGCAACTAAGGCAATTAGATGTCAACAATGCCTTTCTCAATGGCATTTTAGAAGAAGAGGTTTATATGAATCAACCTCCTGGTTTTGAATCTTCTGACAAATCTCTTGTTTGCAGGCTTCATAAGGCTCTCTATGGTTTAAAACAGGCACCAAGGGCATGGTTTGACAAGCTTAAGGTCTCTTTGCTTCAGCTTGGCTTTACAGCAAGCAAATGTGATCCTTCTCTCTTTCTCTACCGCAAGTCCAATCACTGCATCTTTCTCTTAGTCTATGTGGATGATATTATCATCACTGGAAATGATGCTTCTCTTCTTCAATCGGTGATACAGAACCTGAATGATGCCTTTGCTTTGAAGGATCTTGGTGATCTTGATTTCTTTCTTGGTATTGAGGTTAAAAAGACCTCTTCTGGTGCTCTTTTTCTCTCCCAGTCCAAATATGTTCGCAACCTGCTTACTAAAGCTAACATGGCTGAGGCAAAGGGCATCTCCACTCCTCTTCCCTCTGGTTGCAAGCTATCCAGATATGGTTCTAACTATCATCCTGATCCTTCCTTTTATCGTTCAATTGTTGGAGCCTTGCAGTATGCCACACTCACCAGGCCATAGATTAGTTTTGCTGTCAACAAGGCTTGTCAGTTTATGGCTCAGCCCCTTCCGCGAACCCATCTTCCCCTTCCTTAGGCGCAATAGGTAAAGCAGTGTCAAGGACATAAGCAACTTTTTCGGCCCGCAGAACATTTCTGACGTTCCGGTACCAGTCCATAAAATTAGGACCAGTCAGTTTGTTCGTATCGAGTATTGAGCGTAGTGACAGTGGATTAGTCATACTAAAAACTGAAAATGTAAAGATAGATTAATTAATATATATTGTCGTGTAACAAATTATTAAAGACTTTAAATAATTTGCCCCTCCCACTATTTTATCTAAGTCAATGACCCTTACAATTTGACTTAGGGTTAATCTACTTTTAGACTTTACCTTAGTAACATTAAGAGTGCGATTATTTATTTTAACTCCCGTCTGAGACCGCAAGATTAATTTAAATAATGGTTTGATCCTTATCAACAGTATCTCATACCCTCTCTTAACTTTAGGTTGACAACTCCTTGTCACTTAGTGGTGCATCACATGCAACCAACCTAGCACTATTACCCTAAGCACATAAGCCCGGCTGAGCCTGCAACTTATGCCTTAGTTAAGCACTAACCAGCACCCTAAGTGTCTCACACTTCTAATACTACTCTTGCTCAACGAAACAGTGGGTCCCAACTGAGTTGTGGAGCACCACTATTTAGAGGAGGTTTGAGTAATATTGGTGGTGGGAGGTAATCATGCGCTTAATAATTTATTCCTTTTAAGGGTTCCTTTTATTTAGGGTTTACTAAGTCTCATGAAACACATATGTATGTTA
The DNA here is from genome assembly GCF_033153095.1 of Gastrolobium bilobum. Classification (NCBI taxonomy): domain Eukaryota; kingdom Viridiplantae; phylum Streptophyta; class Magnoliopsida; order Fabales; family Fabaceae; genus Gastrolobium; species Gastrolobium bilobum. The sequence goes on along the minus strand of NW_026896777.1, from coordinate 51,376 downwards.
TCATGCTAGTCGTAACCTATGTCAAACATCTATCGGTTTACACTAGTCGCAATTGGACGTGCATAATAAGGCATACAAACGCGATTTGTCCAATTCATGCATACTAGACGTCTTAAGTCATAAAAGCATACATCCGCGATACACTATCTCATGCATACTAGTCGTACAAAGCATACAAACATATAAAACACTTTTATTTGAGACAGTCATGGTGCTCGCGCATTCGTCCATCTTGCTTCTTAAGCCACGGTTGCTTGTCGTCTAAACGCCACTAGCCTAATTCTCTAATTACAAATAATTAAAGAAACTCCAAAACATCTTTGGAGGGACAAATAAATTACAAAATTCAAAATTCAAATTACACCTCTAATTTTAATAGAGCAAAATTACACTTTAATTTAAAAATTTGAAATTCAAATTTCGGGCACCATGACCATCCCCTTCCTTTTTGCACCTGAAAGGTTAAACAACTTTGCAAGCACAAGATATCAAATATCATAAAACATGTCCTTCACACGTCTCAACATTTTAACAATTAAAATATGATTACAAGAATCATGGTTCAAATTTTCTTAATTTTCTCTTAATGGCCGAATTATATAACAACTTTTATAATTCAAATTTTGTTAACTCTTTCTTAAAGAACACAAAATTAAACCATGAATGCAGCCATAAACCCTTTAATGGCCGAATCATATATGCATGTATATGATAAATTTTGTCACAAAAATTCATGCTATGCTCATGAAACAATTCATGGAGAAAAATAAGAAAACAATCAACGTACTCTAAGTACCCTTCATGGCCGAATCATCCCTTTCAAAAAGGTGTTTCCTTTTAAAACTTTCATAAAGAAAAAGAAACAAAACCATGACTACATATAGATATATGAACATAGCAATCACATTAACATGTTCATAAAAACAAAAACTTTAACAATTTAAAGCATTGTAATTCAAAATCCATATGCAAAAATTCAAGCTTTAAACCTTTAAAGATTTTTGACCGTGAAAAACAATTTTCACAAACAAGGTACCATCACCCGCCGATGGTAAAGCAACCGGGCTCTGATACAACTTGAAAGTTAAATGGCCTTGAAGGCCGAAGCATGTGAGAGGGAAAAACAAAATTTTCTCAAGCGGAATCACACATGCAATCAAGACTCATGCTTTAAGACAGCATGGTGTTACCTTTGTTTGTGATTCAAACACCAAGGAGATCAGTGTCAGGTTTAAAGGGTTCAAACCCTCTAACGTTGATCCATACCACCCTACGTCAAGATGCAAGAACTCTTCTTGAAAAGCCACCAATTGATCACCACAAAAGCTTGCTAGGCGTCCAATGTGTGAAGGAGGAGGCTAGGTAAAGGTGTTTAGAAGAGTGAAGTCTTCAGCATGAAAGCTTAACAAAAGTGGGGCATGGATGCTCTTAGAAAAGGCTAGGTTATTTTGTGAAACCTTAAGGAGAACTTCCCAAAGTGTGCGCCCAAGAGAGTGAGTGAATCAGAGTATTGAAATCAGATTTTTCACTTAAAATTCTGATCTAAGTGGTGCACAACTAGAGGAGAAAAAGGTGGAGTTGTTGCAATTCAAAATTCCCAACAACCTACCTTTGAGTCCTCATGAGACTAGGTCTTATCCTAGTCAAAATTCTGACCTAATGGCCATCATATGGCCAGCCATATGTGCGCCCCATTCAGCCCCAGAAACGGTCCAGATACGTTGAGCAGTTGCATTCATATTTGAACCAACTAGCTCACTGATTCTCTCAACAAACCAAATCTGATTTGGAGCTAATTTGGTTGACAAGATGACACTCACAACAACCAAAGTGGCGCCCCAAATTCAGCCTTGGATGTGATCAAAGATCTCTTCTTGATACTAGGGATTTGTTCCAACAAGATCTTATCTTATCCTTTTGTTATGGAACAACTTTTCATAGCCAATTCAAATTTGAATTCAAACATTTAAATTCAAACGTTCAAACATTTAAATTCAAAATTCAAAATTCAAATTCAAATTTCAAAATTCAAATTTCAAATTTCAAATTCAAATTTCAAAATTCAAATTTCAAATTCAAAATTCAAAATTTAAATATTTGATAATTAATTTAACTAATTAAATTAATTAGTAATGTCTTGGACCATTCAAGCCCATTACATGATCCATGCGCCCTTTTTCCTTTTAGGTAGGCTTCCAAACTTCTTCTTGGGCTAACAACCATTATTAGGCCTAATACCTTTAATGCTAGATCATCATGACAATAAGGTGTTAGTGTGTGACCCATTAGGTCCAACATAGCCACTGACATAAATGGGTTCGGGCTCAACAAGCCCACAACTCATTTAATGACAACACAGAGTACTAGCAATGCTTTGTTGCCCCAGAACTAGTTAGATTAATGACTTGATCATCCTATTACACATATTTGGTTTCCGTATGTATTTCCTTTCGTTTCGGTTACCTTCCCATTAAACCTAGGGTAAGGAAACGTATCAACCCTTGCGGTTTAGGGTAAGCTTTATTCGAAATAGGAATTGAATCTGAAAATATATTGTATATTCAAGTGTGTAAGTCTATACAAGGAGGCTCTCTATTTATAGAGACTAAAAGACCTAATGGGATGACCTAATGGGCCAAGCCCACAATCTAGACTATTCTAATAATATTAAATTAATATTATTTCTAACACTCCCCTTCAAGCTGGTGCGTATATATCAAAAGCTCCCAGCTTGTTACAAATATGATCTTTTCGGGGACCTCTAAGAGCTTTAGTGAATACATCCACAAGTTGATCATTGGAATTGACAAATACTGTCTCGATCTCCCTTGACTGGATCTTTTCTCTAAAAAAATCACAGTCACTTTCTATATGCTTGGTCCTCTCATGAAAGACTGGGTTAGAGGAAATATGCAAAGCGGCTTGGTTGTCACAAATGAGCTTCATAGGCCTTTGTTCACAGAGATGGAGTTCCTTCAGCAATTGTCTCAGCCAGATGAGCTCACAGGTTGCATTTGCCATTGCCCGATATTCTGCCTCCGCACCGGATCTGGCGACCACAGTTTGCTTCTTACTCTTCCAAGAGATCAAATTTCCTCCGAAGAGAACACAATACCCTGAGGTGGATCGTCTATCTGAAGGAGAACCTGCCCAGTCAGCATCTGAATAATTAGAGATCTCTGAACTCCCTTTATTTGTATATAATAAACCTCTTCCTGGCGCCTTTTTAATATATCGGAGAATTCTAATAACTGCATCCCAATGGGAGTCACTGGGAGAATCAAGAAATTGACTTGCAACACTCACTGCGAAGGAGATATCTGGTCTTGTCACAGTAAGATAATTCAATTTTCCAACTAGTCAGCGGTAGCGACTAGGATCTGGCAGTGGCTCTCCCTGCCCTGGTAATAACTTAACATTGGGGTCCATAGGTGTATCAATGGGTTTACAGCCTAACATGCCAGTCTCATCTAGGATATCCAGTGCATACTTCCTCTGACAGATGCAAATGCCCCGCCTAGACTGTGCAACTTCGATCCCCAAGAAATATCGAAGTCTGCCAAGATCTTTGGTCTGAAATTGATTGAATAAATGCTCTTTCAACTGATCAATCCCGGTCTGATCACTGCCTGTAATGATAATGTCATCAACATAGACCAGGAGATAAACGAACTGGCCAGAAGAGCTATGCCGGTAAAAGACAGAATGATCGGCTTTGCTTCTGATTAAGCCAAAGGATTCAACAACTGAACTAAAGCGGCTAAACCAGGCCCGAGGAGATTGCTTCAGGCCATATAAAGATTTCCGAAGTTTACATATCATTCCAGAACTCTCCCCCTGAGCAACAAAACCTGGTGGTTGCTCCATATAAACTTCCTCCTGCAAGTCACCATGTAGAAAAGCATTCTTAATATCAAGTTGGAGAAGGGGCCAGTGATGAATGGCGGCAAGGGCAAGAAACAGGCGAACAAAAGCCATCTTAGCAACAGGAGAAAAGGTATCCCCATAATCAAGACCAAAGATCTGTGTGTATCCCTTGGCCACTAAGCGAGCTTTAAGGCGATCAACAGTGCCATCAGGACCAACTTTAACTGTGAACACCCATCGACAACCAACAACAGACTTCCCGGGAGGAGCACGAACAAGATCCCAAGTGCCATTGGTGTGAAGTGCCTGCATTTCATCAAGCATTGCCTGGCGCCACCCTGGATGAGATAGTGCTTCACCTGTGGTTTTAGGGATGGAAACAGAAGAGAGACTAGAAACAAAAGTAAAATGTTGTGAAGAAAGTCTGTCATAACTCAAGAAAGAATAAATGGGATGAGGATTTCGAGTGGATCGAATACCTTTCCGAAGGGCAATGGGAGGAGTCTCTGATGGAGGATCCGGAGGAGAAGAGCTGATGGGAAAGGGCGATGAGTCATCAAGAGGCAAAGTCGGAGTAGGTGCAGGCTGACGACGCTGGTATGTGAGGAGAGGACGATCTGCAGGTATGGAGGTAATTGGTTGCTCCTCTGGAATAGGGTCACCTGCAGCTGGTAAAGACAAGTCAAGAAAAGGAACAGGAAGGACCTCATCAACCTGTGACACTGGAGCCGGAGTAGAGTGAAAAGGCTGCTGATCAAGGAAAGTGACATCAGCAGAAACGATATAACGCTTGAGATCAGGAGAATAGCAACGATACCGTTTTTGAAAACGGGTATACCCAAGGAAAATACATTTGAAGGCCTTGGATGTCAACTTGTCTTTACCTGGAGTAAGATCATGAACAAAACAAGTACAACCAAAAATATGTAAAGGCAGAGGATAAGAAGGTGCTCCGAAAAACAAAATACTGTGGGGAACATCATTATTTAGCACAGAAGAGGGCATGCGGTTGATAAGGAAACATGAGGTGATAATAGCATCTGCCCAAAAACGGAGTGGGACGTTCATATGAATGAGAAGAGTACGTGCAGTTTCAACTAGATGTCTATTTTTACGTTCAGCGACTCCATTTTGTTGTGGAGTGTGGGGACAGGTAGTCTGGTGTATCGCCCCATGTGTATCCAGAAATTTAGAAAATTCAAGAGACACATACTCTTTTGCGTTATCACTGCGCAAGATTTGAATAAAAGCACTAAATTGAGTTTTTATTTCTGCACAAAACTTTTGATAAATCGAAAATAACTCATTACGTTTTTTCATTAAATAAACCCAAGTGCAACGGGAGAAATCATCAATAAAGGTTACAAAATACTGAAAACCCAAAACTGACAGAGTCCGACTCGGACCCCAAATATCAGAATGAACAATAGAAAAGGGAGCAGCAGCTCTCTTATTGACTCTACTAGCAAAGGAAGAGCGAGTATGCTTTCCCTGCTGACAAGACTGACAATTCAAAGAATTAAGACCGGACAAAAAAGGAACCATATGCTGAAGCTTCGAGAGACTTGGATGACCCAGACGGCTATGGAGAAGCTCAGGAGACTCTGTGAGATAGCATGCAACTGGAGCAGAGGGTGCATGCAGATAGTAGAGACCTCGTGACTCACCGCCCGCTCCAATCGTCTTCCCCGTACTCGGATCCTGCATAGAAAAAGACTGTTTAGAAAAGGTGATAAAGCAAGAAAGAGAATGGGTCAATTGACTAACAGAAATTAAATTAAAAGGAATGCCAGGGATGTAATAAACAGAGGTTAAAGTCAAGAAGGGAGTTGGTTTGGCTTGCCCAATGCCACGAGCAGGAGCCTTGGTGCAATCAGCAAGAGTAACAGAGGGAAGATTATTAGAAAAGGTAAGGGAAGTAAAAAGATCCTTATTACCACAAAGATGATCAGTAGCACCTGAGTCTATTATCCAGGGTCCAAGAGACGATTGAGAAAAACAAGCAACATGATTACCAGTATCTGGAGCAGGTGGCTGAGAAGAACTCTTCTGGAGAAGGGCCTCATAGTCTGCAGCGGAAATAGTCACTGATCAGGTAGAGGGAGGCACAACATCTGTTTGAGCAAAGTTCATATGTGGTGGCTTCAAGTGAGGGTACTTTCTATAACAACGTTCTTCAATGTGGCCCAGATTTTGGCAATAATTACATCGAGGCCTTTGTCCTCGGCCACCCTGTCCATACGACATTGTCTGTCCGCGCCCGCCTGGGCCATATGATGTCATGGGCCCGCGACCGCCTTGTCCGTGGCCACGACCGCGTCCACCATTGTTCCAATTACCACGAGAGACTAAAGCAGCAGAATCAGACAAGAGAGCAGTAGAGTCAGTAGCTGGCACGTGTGCGGGGGCCACCTTATCTTGAAGATTCAGAAGGCGCTGAAAGGTCTGGGATATGCTGGGAATCTCAGTACTGGTTAGAATGTTCTCACGAACACTTTCTAATCTATCAGGAAGACCAGAGAGAGTCACAACCGTAAAGAGACGCTCCACTTGCGTCCTGTACACTGTAGCATCCGCAGCATGAGGTAACATAGCCAAAAATTCCTGCATCAAAGAACGAATTTTACCAACATAAACTTCCATACGAGCTTCGAGTGATTTGCACAAATCCATCATCTGGGAGACAATGGAATAAAGTTGCTGAATATCATTGGTGTAGAGGTTTTTGGCTTCCGTCCACACATCATAGCAGATCTCAAAGGGAATGAAAATATTGAGAAGAGATGAATCAATGGATTGCCAAAGAATACTGAGGAGCTGAGCATCAACTTTCTCCCATTCAGTCATCTGATCTTTGGAAATATCAGTCTTCTTAGTGGTGAGATGTTTGTCATGGCCTTGACCGGTAAACCAGATCTTAACGGAGGTAGACCAGGTCTTGTAAGTGGCAGATTCGGTCAATTTCAGAGTTGTGATAGATGGAATAGCACTTGAAATGATGCCGGAAGAATGTTTACTGGTTCCTTCCATCAGGAACAGCGATCAGACAACCAAAAAATTGTAAAAATCACGCGAAAAAAGAACAAAGTAGCGACTTTTGCACTGGAAACCCTCGAACGGAAGAGACCCACAACGAACGGGCACCGGATCTGGAAGGAGGAGGCAGAGGCGAGCCTGTCTGCCTTGGTTTGGCCGGAAAAGGTGGCCGGAACAGTGCACACGCGCCGGAGAGAGGTGGCGCGTGAGGCCCACGCGCAGACGGCTGTGGTGGCGCGTGAGGCGGCCGTTTGGGACGGGTCTTGGACAGAAATGGTCGCCGGCGTGAGGGGATCCTGATCGCGTGGTTTCTCGCCGGAAAGGTGGCCGGAACAGTATTGAACAGTGACGGAACAGTGTTTCTGGCGATGTGAACAGTGTTTTCCAGTCAAATAATGAGGGAGGATGACGATCTGAGATCGAGAAAGGGTCTAACAATGTTCGGAGGGTTGAAAAAGGTTGCCGGTATGATGCACGGCAGTAAATAAGAAAGGAAAAGATAAATATGCGGAAGCAGAGCCCTCAGATCGAGAGCTCTGATACCAAATTGAATCTGAAAATATATTGTATATTCAAGTGTGTAAGTCTATACAAGGAGGCTCTCTATTTATAGAGACTAAAAGACCTAATGGGATGAACTAATGAGCCAAGCCCACAATCTAGACTATTCTAATAATAATAAATTAATATTATTTCTAACAATAGGGAATCTTCAATTTACTGACTCTAAAGGCAGATCATCTCATGATCTGTTTTACTATGCATAGATTCCCGAGTCCTTGTAAATGTCATCCCGATTTCTCCAGTTTACAGATAACCTAATCTCTCACAGAGATTTGACGAATTCCTTCAGCTTATCACCCTAGCCCTGTGCTCTTTCAGGACAAGCCCAACAGTGTACCTATGAGTCTCCATGTTTCAGGCAGACGAGGTATACAATCAAAGCATGCCTTCTAGAACTCAGTCTAGGTAATAACTTCTGATCTAAGGAAAGACATACCCAAATATAAAGAGACTACTCTAATGACACTATCTGTGAGATTTCCTCATAGAGTCTCTTTGTGGGTCTGTTCAGTGCGAACTATACCCTTATAGGTCCACCCACGACTTTAGCTAAGACATCTCCATATTTGTAGCACATGAGGTCTTTACCTTGTATTCAAATACAAGTAGATAAGTCGTGCTAGTCTTACCCGAGATCACTGATCCCCATTCTCAGTGTCTCTAGACTAGGAACCTAAAATTAGGAATAAACATGCGGTATCCTAGAATCCTCATGATCGTGATCTCATCACAGATACTCAGGAGATACCTGTTTTATTCCAAGGGGTTTATCCAGTTACTCATATAAAATATTAACAATAATATTGAGACAAAATATGAAACAGGATAAAGAATGCATTTCATTTATTTGCGACAATATAAATGGTCCACATATGTCCTAATCTAATCAAAAGATTGTCTCTATGACATCCATATCCTAACAATGGTGTTTTCCTTTCTAAGGCCCAGTATTAGCAATTTCAGAAATTGATGTCTCAACCTGCTGAGGCAACTAGTCATGTTGCTCAAATAGGTATGGCTTTCCATGTTGAACGTAGTAACCGTTGGATCCTTAATTCAGGAGCCTCTGATCACATGACAGGTAATGCAACCTTATTTTTCTCCTATACCCCTTACTATCACCCGTCATGAATAAGAACAGCTGATGAAAATTTCTCCACTATTGCGGGAAAGGGATCCATTAAACTTTCTGAGCATATTATTTTGACCTCAGTCCTTCGTGTTCCCTCTCTTACTTGTAACCTCATCTCTATTAGCAAACTTACTGCTGAGTTGCATTGTGTTGCTAAATTCTCTACAAATGCGTGTATCTTTCAGGAGCAGGACTCGGGGATGATGATTGGCAGTGCTAGAGAGGAAGAAGGGCTCTACTACTTTGAAGAGGATCTTTGTGAAAGGAGGATTTTTTCGAACCACTCTTTATGTTTATCAGATGATTGTAATGGTGTTTTGTTATGGATCGTAGGTTGGGGCACCCAAATTTTGTTTATCTTCAGAAGTTATTCCCTAACTTATTTATCAATAAAAAGACATTCCTTTCTTTGTGATATTTGTCAGCTTGCAAAGCATTCTCGTATCACTTATTCTCCTAAGAAATATCATGAATCTTCTCCCTTTACATTGATTCATAATGATATTTGAGGACCTGCTCGTGAAAAAAATGTCTCGGGTGCTCGTTGGTTTATTACTTTCATTGATGATCATTCTAGAGTATGTTGGGTATATCTCTTAAAAGATAAGTCTGATGTGGCATCTACTTTTAAAAACTTTCATGTTATGATTCAAACTCAATTTCAGACCTCTATCAAAATTCTGCAAACAGACAATGGCACTGAATTTTAATTCTGTTCTTGGAGATTACCTAAACCAGCATGGAATTATTCATCAAAGTTCTTGTCCTAACACCCCTCAACAAAATGGGGTGGCTGAAAGGAAAAATAGACATCTAATTGAAGTTGCTCGAGCTCTCTTATTCACGATGCATGTCCCTAAATATCTGTGGGGGGAAGCCGTCTTGACAGCCTCTTATCTCATTAATCGGATGTCTTCTCGGGTACTAAATTTTCATTCTCCTTTATTTTGTCGTACTAAATCTTTTCCCTCTTTCAGTGCACTTTCTTCTCTTCCTCCCAAAATATTTGGCTGTGTGGTTTTTGTACATATTCCTCCACCATCAAAGGTCCAAACTTGACCCTATATCTACTAGATGTGTCTTCATAGGATATTCCCCTAATCAAAAAGGTTATAAGTGTTACTCACCTTCTCTCCGTAAGGTCTTTGTTTCAATGGATGTTACCTTTTATGAGACACAATCCTTTTTTCCCCGACTTCTCTTCAGGGGGAGTTTACTGGTATGGATGAAGATAAGCCTGAGAAACCAAATGAAGTTGTTGTCTTACCTTGGCCTTTGGAAACAGGGAGAGTTATTGGGAAGGAAACAGGGGGAGCAACTATATTTGAGTCTAATGATCCTCCTTGTGATCCTCCCGGTCCTTGTGATCCTCCTGGTAAATGGGGAAAATTCTACAGCAGACTGCCAGGATCCTGACTCGAGTCCTTGCTCTAGCAACCCACTTGAATGCACAGCCAACATTGATATGCCCATTGCTCTCCGGAAAGGTACTAGATCTTGCACTGCTCATCCTATTTCCCATTATATCTAATATGAGAAGTTATCTCCAGGTTTTCGTGCTTTCAACACTATGTTAGATAGTACCAGGATACCCAAAAATATCCAAGAAGCACTTGATGACCCAAAATGGAGGAACGCAGTATTAGAAGAAATGGATGCACTTATAAAAAATGAAACATGGGAGTTTGTGACACTACCTAAAGGAAAGAAAATTGTTGGCTGCAAGTGGGTGTTCACAATAAAATTTAATGCAGACAATAGCATCAATAAGTATAAGGCCAGATTAGTTGCTAAGGGATTTACTCAGACTCATGGGATAGATTATCAGGAGACATTTGCTCCTGTTGCCAAGCTTAACACTATCCGCGTTTTGCTATCTCTTGCCGCCAACCTTGATTGGCCATTGCAACAGTTAGATGTTAAGAATGTCTTCTTGAATGATGATCTACATGAGGATGTTTACATGGATCCACCTCCTGGTTTTGAAAAAGGGGATGGTTCTGTGTGCAAGTTGCAGAAGTCTCTCTATGGACTTAAACAATCTCCCAGAGAATGGTTTGGAAAATTTACTCAAGCTGTTAAGGGAAGAGGGTTCACCCAAGCTCAGACTGTTCACACTTTATTCTTTAAACACTCTGACAAAGGTAGAATTGCTATTCTCATCGTTTATGTTGATGACATAATTGTCACTGGTAATGATAGCGAGAAGATAACCTTTTTAAAAAAATGTTTAGCTGACCAGTTTGAACTAAAAGATCTTGGATCTCTCAAATATTTCCTTGCCATGGAAGTTGCTCGAAGTAAGGAAGGAATTTCTTTAACCCAGAAAAAATACATTCTGGACCTGTTGCAAGAAACAGGTATGGTTGGGTGCAAGCCAACAGAGACTCCAATTGAAGCTAATATCAAGATGGGAGTTGAGGACGGGGAAGATGTTGATAAGGAGCAGTACCAGAGACTAGTGGGGAAATTAATCTATTTGTCTCACACTCGTCCTGATATTGCTTTTGCTGTGAGCATGGTTAGCCAATTCATGCATTCTCCTAAGGGAAAACACCTTAGTGTTGTTTATAGAATTCTCAAGTACCTCAAAAACACCCCTGGTCGAGGAATTCTCTTTAAAAAGGGGAACAAAAGGATGTTTGAAATTTATACAGATGCAGATTGGGCTGGCTCTGCAATGGACCGAAGATCTACTTCAGGATATTGTACTTATGTCTGGGGAAACCTTGTGACCTGGAAAAGTAAGAAACAAACTGTTGTTGCAAGAAGCAGTGCAAAAGCGAAATTTCGGGCTTTAGCCCATGGTATTTGTGAAGGAATTTGGTTAAGAAAGCTTCTGGAAGAGTTGAAGATCTCTTATTCCCTACCTATCAGATTATATGTGATAATAAAGCTGTTGTCAGCATTGCTCAAAATCCTGTTCATCATGACAGAACAAAACATGTGGAAGTCGATCGTCACTTTATCAAAGAAAAATTAGAAGACGGTGGTGTATGCTTGTCATATATACCTACCAAGGAACAAACGTCAGATATTCTCACCAAAAGATTACATAAGCCGACCTTTGAGGATTTGATCAGCAAGTTGAGAATTAAACGAAAGTAAGATGAACTAGAGAGAGAGAGAGAAAGAGAAACTGAATATTATTGATCTGAAAAACTAACTGTGAATGTACACCGAGGTCACTATATAGACCTTCAGATTAAGCCTAATACAATGAGCTAGGTGGTTATGAGCTATCTAACTAACTCCTTAGAATCAGGAGCTGATTAACCAATTAATACAAGGGTGTGATCAGCTACTAAGTTGATGCACAGTAAGCTTTAACAGAAAGCAATGATCAACTACTAAGCTGATGCATAGTAAACTAAAACAGAAAGCTACAGTAAGCTAGCTATTCTCTAATATTCCCCCTTAAAGCTCAAGGAGGTTTGAGTAACAATGTGTGATCAAACACCTTGAGGCAGAAAAAGGCTTGGTAAAAGTGTCAGCTACTTGTAAAACAGCAGGAATGTGATGAACCACTAGGGACTTGGCCAAAACCTTTTCCCTGACAAAGAAGAGATCAAGTACCATATGCTTGGTTCTAGAATGGAGAACCGGATTGTGAGCAAGAGCAACTGTGCTCTGATTATCACAGTAAATAATTGGAACTTTGAAGGGAATGTGGAGTTCCTGCAATAGGGATTGTGCAAGGCTTCTGTACTCAGCCTCAGCACTTGAGCGAGCCACCAATGATTGTTTCTTAGCCCACCAAGATATAGGATTTGACCCAAGAAGAACACATGCACCAGAAGTGTATCTTCTATCATCTGGATCAGATCCCCAGTCAGCATCACAAAAAGCTACAAGAGACATTGGCTGCTGCAGTGAAGAAGGATGATACAGAAGGCCATATGTGAGGGTGCCTTTAAGGTAACGCAGAATGCGTTTGACAATTTTCCAATGCTCTTCAAGAGGTTGAGATAAGAATTGGCAGACTTTGTTGACACTAAAGGCAATTTCTGGCCTGGTGAGAGTAACATATTGGAGTGCTCCTACAACAGATCTGTAAAGAGAAGGATCAGAGATGTAGTTAGAACCATGTTTACTTAACTTGCAGCCACTTGGCATAGGAGAGGAGATGCCCTTAGCTTCAGCCATTCCAGCTTTGTGGAGAAGATCTCTAATATATTTTGATTGGCATAACATCAGTCTGCCATCAGAGAGGGATTTCACTTCAATGCCAAGAAACTAATCCAGATTGCCAAGTTGTTTCAAAGCGAATTTGGAGTTAAGCTGGTTGGTAAGCTGCTGAATGAAGTCAGAATTATTCCCTGTGATTATAATGTCATCTACATAGACTATAACATAGATGCAGATGCCTTTGGATCGAAGAAGAAAGAGAGAGGGATCACATTTGCTAGAAACAAATCCAAGATCATGAAGAGATGCTGAAAATTTTTCAAACCAGGCCCTTGGAGCATACTCTAGGCCATAAAGAGCCTTGTTAAGCTTACAAACTAGAGATTTGTCACAAACCTCAAAGCCTGGAGGTTGAGACATGTACACTTCTTCAATGAGCTCTCCATTAAGAAAGACATTATTGACATCAAGTTGTTTAAGAGGCCAGCCATGAGATAAAGCCAAAGTGAGGATGATTCTGACTGTAATGGGCTTCACAACCGGTGAAAAAGTCTCATTGTAATCAAAGCCAAGCTGTTGATGAAAGCCCTTGGCAACAAGCCTAGCCTTGTACTTATTGAGTGTGCCATCCGGATTCTCTTTGATTCGAAAAACCCACTTGCAACCAATGGGTTTTCGAGTGGCTGGCAGGGAAAGTAATTGCCAAGTTCCAGTAGCAATGAGTGCATCATACTCTTGTTGCATTGCTCGTGCCCATTTGGGATCAGCCAAGGCTTGTTTGGTGTTGGTTGGTTCAGTGTTGATGGTCAGAATTTCAGGGGCAGGACCTTTGGAACGAGTAACAATGCTGTGTGGAGATGAACAAGTGCCTAGTGGTGCTGGAGGTAAATACTCAGAACCAGAAGATGGTGGGAGGAGGATGAGGAAGGGAAAGGAGTGTGTTGTGAATGACCAGTGGATGGTGTGTTTGTGTAGGAAGTATTTTGAGAACTTGGAGTAGTGGAGGTGTGAGAAAGAGACTGAGTTGCCAAGAGTGAGGAGTGAGATGAAGATGGAGAAGCTGGATGTGGTAAAGTGTGAATCTCAACTGGAGATGTATCAGGAGCACTAGAATTTGTAGAGTTAGGACTGGAAGAAGAAGTAGGAGTATTATTGGTGAAGGAATTATGACTGGAGGCAGAATCAGAAGCAATAGGAGAAGGTACAGCAGGATTAGATTGTGGTAAAGACCAGGGAATAATTGTGCTAGAGTAAAAGGAGGTGGTAGATGGAGTTAAAGGTGTGGTATGGAAAATAGTGGAATATGGAAAACGAAATTCATTAAAAATGACATCCTTAGAGATGTAGATTCTGCCTTCAGAACTGAGGCACTTATAACCTTTGTGGCTGGGTGAGTACCCCAAGAAAACACACTCTTGAGATCTGAAATCTAGTTTGTTTCTGTTATATGGTCTGAGTAAAGGGAAACAAGCACATCCAAAGGTGCGCAGGAAAGGATAGTTAGGTTGTGTTTTGTAAAGTTCTATGTAAGGAACTTAGAAATGTAAAGAAGAGGTAGGAAGCCTATTAATGAGGTAGACAGCAGTGACAAAGGCATGATCCCAATATTTCAAAGGAAGAGTGGCATGAGCTAAAAGAGTTAAGCCCATGTCAACTATCTGCCTATGTTTGCGCTCAACCAAACCATTTTGATGGTGAGTGTGAGGATAAATTAATCGATGAATAACACCTAATTCAGAAAGAAATTTGGTGAAGGTTCTAAATTCACCTCCCCAATCAGATTGAACAGATTTAATGGTGTGTTGGAATTGAGTTTGTACAAATGTGTGAAACTGTTTGAAAGTATTTAAGGCTTCTGACTTTTTCTTGCGAGAGGATATATCCAAGTGAACCTTGTGGTGACATCAACAAATGTGATGTAATAGAAAAAGCCCTGTGATGATTGAATGGGGGCTGGTCCCCACAAGTCACTGTATATAAGGGTAAAGGGTACTGGATAATCAGTTGATGAAGGAAAGGAAGGTAAACGATGAGATTTCTCAATACAACAAGCAGAACAGAAATCAGATGTACTTTTATTATGAAACGGGATATTACATTGTGTAAGTACATTTTTTACAGCCTCAAAATGAGGGTGTCCTAACCTACAATGCCATAGGCTATATGAAGAAGTGCTCCTTGATACATCAGAATGGAGATTGTAACTATTACATGGACTATTTTTTGATACAGAATTACAAGAAGAAAGTTGTGTATTACTGGACAAAGAATTGCAGATAGGAGACTTGGGCAGAGGGGTTAAAGTATGTGCTCGAAGTCCTTGGAACTTATAGAGACCATCTTGACCAAGAGATCCTTCAAGTAAGACCTCCTGGGTCTCCTGTGATTTAACAAAACAGTGAGTAGGATGAAATTCAAAAAATACATGATTGTCCTTGGCAAACTGACTGACACTAATAAGATTCTTTGTTATTTTGGGAACAAGAAGAAGATTATGTAAGTGTAAGAGAGTGTGTGAATTAACTGGTGAAGTAAATGTAGTTGAACCAACAGAGTTAATAGGTAAACCTTGGCCGTTCCCAACAAAGACCTGATCAGGTTCAGTATACTGTTGATATTGCAACAAGTTGGCAGGTTCTGCAATGACATGATGTGATGCTCCCGAATCAGGATACCAGTCAAGAGCTAACTGGCCATTGGTGGAAGTGGAAAGTGCTCGTGGTGCTCCAGATTGTGATGAGAATCCAGTATAATGAGGTGCTGTATGAGAAGATGGTGCTGCTGAGTTCATGAATTGGGAACCAGGAGCAGAGTTGAAGGAATTCCAGTTGTTGTGATGAGCTGGAATCTGAGAGAGAGTGAGATTTGCTGTCGCCGGAAAGTTCGGTGGAAAGTTCGTGTGTGGTACTGTGGTGCTCGGAAACCGTGATTGAGTTTGCTGTGGAGGTGTGAAGTTGGAATTGTATCTCCACCAGCAGTTAGCCGCTTCGTGGCCTGGTTTCCGGCAAAGTTGACACGAGACGGTGAACCTTCCACCACCTCTGCCACCACGATACCGGCCACGACCACCGCGCCAACCACCGCGGAATGGAGGAAAGTATCCTCCTGCATTGATTCCTTGACCAAAGGATCCTTGTTGCAGTGTTTCAGGTCGTCTGTGATTCCCCTGTTCTTGAACGCCTGAAATAGGGGCTAACAGAGGTGCATTGTGAGCTACGTTGACGGAGTTGAGACTCAAAGAGCTGGAGTTGAACTTTGCAAGCATAGCTTCTTGAGCTAGAAGCTGTTTCGAGATCATCAAACGTGCTGGATTCTCTTCCTCTGAAGTAGGTAATGAACGAACCATAGTCCTCAGGTAAGCCTTCGAGTACAGTGCGTACCAGTTCACGTTCAGAGAGTGGTTCTCCTATGGCCAGTAAGACGTCACCAAGTGCTTTGACTCGTGCTATATACTCTTCGATAGTTTTGTCATCCTTCTTGATATTATGTAATTCAGAACTAACTTGATTGGCTTTTGCTTTAGTTTTGTCCCAGGCCTGATGAGACTGACGTACACCAAGGATTTTGTTGATGATTTCTTCATATAGCGTAGATTGCAGCCATGTGAGAAGCATCTTATCCGTTTTCTCCCACTCGATGAACTCTGGATTTACTTTTTCAACGACTCTGTCTTCTTCTGATAGAAACTTCACAGGAATTCTTGGATTAACCAAGAAACGTTCAAGTTGATGTGCTATAATGGGAGGTTCAACGATTTGCTTCCAGAGGAGGAAATTTTTGCTAGATAGCTTTACTGACATTTGAGTATTGAATAGTATAGATGATTTGGAGTCTCCCGAAGGATTTTGTGTAGCTGAAGAACTAGTATCATTAGAACTTTGTGTAGCGGATGCCATGGATGAGAGTAAGAAATGGATTAGGGCCCCAAGATTGGAGCTCTGATACCATAAACGAAAGTAAGATGAACTAGAGAGAGAGAGAGAGAGAGAGAGAGAAAGAGAAACTGAATATTATTGATCTGAAAAACTAACTGTGAATGTACACCGAGGTCACTATATAGACCTTCAGATTAAGCCTAATACAATGAGCTAGGTGGTTATGAGCTATCTAACTAACTCCTTAGAATCAGGAGCTGATTAACCAATTAATACAAGGGTGTGATCAGCTACTAAGCTGATGCACAGTAAGCTTTAACAGAGAGCAATGATCAGCTACTAAGCTGATGCATAGTAAACTAAAACAGAAAGCTACAGTAAGCTAGCTATTCTCTAATAGGAATGATCAATATATATCTCCCAATTTGAGGGGGAGTGTAGAATATTCTAGATTTTCATTTATCATTTATTGCTTTCTTGCTATCTGTTCCCTTATTTATTAGTGTCTCTTGATATTGTAAATAAGTCTTTTAGGTTACTGTTGCTATTTATTAGTATAGCTCTTTGTACTCAATATAAAAAGGACCTATTGGGTCTCTCAATGAATTAAGAAAATTGTGTTATTCAGAAAAACACTTCTACTTTTCATCATCCCTCTAACCTAGAAAATTATATCAGAGATAAATGTGATGTTAACGTTGATACAAAATCATTCTTGGCCTTTAATTTAGTATCAAAGCTTCTATGAACAAGTTGTCAGGAGTTTGATCTGTACTACTCCCATTCTACATATTTAAATTAAGTCTTAGCTCAAGGTGAAGGGAATTACATTGTTTATGCCTCAAGCCCGAAGAGCTCTAATGTGACGGAGTATGTATAAAATTATTATTGGATCTCTACCTAAAATCTTAAGCTTTTGGATGTGTTTCTTATATATGATCACTCACCTGGGATGTTTCTCTGGTTTTTGGTCTAATATCTCTGATTTTTTGAACATATATGCAGAGAGATGCTCCCTTCATATCCCCATCTACGCCTGGTCAGTTCAATGTATTTTATAAATATAATATTTTCTGTTTCTTTCTTGTCCAGTCAAGTGATTACTTAATTCATAACTTAATATTTCATATTTTACCAATATTTAACCTTTATCTTCCCTCCTTCTGTTGCTATAAAATATTACAGGTACTAATGAGTACTACTGTTGATGCTGCAAGATTTTCCCAATATTTTGGTGACTGCCCAGTTATCCACGTTCCTGGGTTCACAAATCGGGTACCTATACAGTATTCTTTTGTGAATTAACTACCACTTTATAACATTCGACTGCAATATCCACCTGTTCTGTCTTCAGGTCAAAACTTACTATTTGGAAGATGTACTTTCTATTGTAAAATTCGGAGAAGATAATCATCTGGATAATAACCATGAGTTGAGTCAGGAAGAGAAGCTTTATCTGGATAAAGCCATTAATTTGGCTTGGTCTAATAACAGCTGGTGCCCGCTGATAGAGTTTGTTTATTCTGAAGGTAGCCCAAAGGTCTTCAACTATCAGCATTCAAAAACTGGCCTTACTCCGTTAATGGTGTTTGCTGGAAAAGGTAAAGTGAGTGATGTGTGCAAGCTTTTATCCTTAGGGGCAAACTGCCATTTGAGGGCCAAAGATGGAACAACAGCACTGGAGATTGCTGAGAAAAAAAAACAGCAAGTAGCTGCTGAAATGCTGAAGAAGCACATGGATAATGATTTTTCTAATGAGGAAGGGGTGAAGTTACTCGATAAATATCTTGCAACAGTTGATTCTGAACTTGTTGATGTTGTTCTGATAGAGCAGCTGATAAGAAAAATATGTAGTGATTCAAAAGATGGAAGCATCCTTATTTTTCTTCCAGATTGGGATGAGATATGTAGAACTTATGAGAGATTGCTTGCATCCCCATTCTTCAATGATACTGCAAAGTTTAGGGTCATATATCTGCATTCAATGGCTCCATCCATTGGGCAAAAGGTTTTTATGCGCCCGCCTCATGGTTGCCGCAAAATTGTTCTTTCAACCAATGTTGCTGAAAATGCTGTCACCATTGATGATATAGTGTATGTTATAGACACTGGGCGTATAAAAGAAAAAAGTTATGATCCTTATAAAAATCTTTTAACTCTTCAATCATCTTGGATTTCAAAAGCAAGTGCTAAGCAACGAGAGGGACTAGCTGGCCGCTGTCAACCTGGGATTTGCTATCATCTCTATTCAAAGTTTCAAGCAGCTTCCTTGCCAAAATTTCGGGTTCCTGAAATTAAGAGAATGCCTATTGAGGAGCTTTGCCTGCAGGTATTCATCTTCCCTTAACGGTAACTCTGTCTTGGTGATTCTTATACCCCATAATAAAGGGCAAACTCTGGTGCACACAGCCTTACCTTTGCATTTTTTGCAAAGAGGTTGTTCCCAGACTCGAACATGTGACCTTCCAGTCATTAAGAACAATCTTACCGCTACTCCAAGCTCGCCCTCTCTTATACCCCATAAAATGATAAAATTGTCTACTATCCCCCAAAAATGTAAAAGTAAGAAAATGTCAATGACCTGTTATGCTACACGAAATTCACAATAATTCCACCATTCCCACAATTTTCCATTTATCTTTACTCCAAGAGATCTGTGTGTTTATTCATTGAAAGTAGATAACTTGCCAAACCATGCAAAAGGGAGAATTGGAATTTCTAAATTCAAAGTTGCAGTTGTGATAAATTCTATGGCATGAGAGCTTGGTTGGGCATGATCCCAAGGCTGCAATTAATATAACTAGTTATATTTATTGTTAATGACTATACCGATCCTTGTAATTTCCACTGACTTTACGAGGAATCTTGATCTATTCTCCTTTTTTAACCTACTAAACGAGAACAAGATTCAAACTTAATCCGAATGATGCCATCTGTCTTGGTCCATGTGTTAGGATGCTAATTTTACTAACCGATTGACTAAAATGGAAGTCCTTCTTCTCTTGTTTCCTTTTCCCTTGGTTTACTATTAGGACGTGTGAATAGAAGTTTGACTACCTGATAAGGTCCAACACCAGTAACAGTAAAAGGATGAACATAAAAAAGGAAACACACAAGTTTTTGGCCTAGATGAACCAGATTATATATATATATATATATATATATATATATATATATATATATAAAGGGCCGACCCAGTTCAAATACCCACTTCGTGAGTGTCTGGGGAAGGGAATACTCTAAGCAGTCTTTCCCCTGCTTTTTGCAGAGAGGCTGATTCGAACCCGCGACCTGACACACCACGGCAAGCAAGCTTACCGCTGAGCCAAGCTGGCCCTTCAGGCTCCAAATGCTGAAGGGAAAAATTGAAAGAACACGAAAGAAATTGTGAAGCAATTGGAGAGGCCTCACACTCTCCCAAGGGTCCCATATCCAGAAAATGCCTCTCGACACCTCCCTCAGCCACTCTCCTCACTCTTAACCAACTTCATCCTAACCACCTGATTCTTCCAGCCTTGCATTCTGTTGGGGGCTATTTTGGGAATGCTGATGTAATGGTGCTGAGTCAGCATTTGGAGCCTGAATGTTTCTAGCCCAAATGTTTCTCCTTTTATCCCTCTTATGCACTTTTAAGGGCTGGGCCGTATAACTACCTTACTGGACACATTGGACAATAACTGTTTTTGTGTAAAAGGAAGGTAGAATATGCTAACTAGACTACTATCCCTAAAACTTAAGCTGTTGTGTCAAGTTACGTGAATGGTTTTTATATCTAGCGCAAACATTGGAGATTATTCTCCTCATTCTCTTGCCATTCCCCTCAATACAGTTATCCAAGCAGTATTAAGGACAATATTCTTGATCTGCATCACCTTTGTGTCATAGATAGATAGTTTTTTTAGTTTGGTACTCAGTCAATGGTTTGTTTAACGGGTCTCTTTGGTAGATTATGAAGTGAGATTGGTGATCTTTGCTTTCTTGATTTTCCTCTTTCTGTTTTATTTTTGCATGTTCTTGCTTTTTTTATGGGGATTTGTTATCCTCAACTGCTGTATTACCCTACTTCAGTTTCTTATTCTATCCAATAAAAAAAATATCACCAGTGAGTTAACAAATTCAGTTGTATGTTAACATTATTGGAAATTTCTATCACATGTTATTTGGTTCTCTTTTCTCCTTTTATATTGACAGGTAAAGTTGTTTGATCCAAGCAGAAAAATAGAAGAGTTTCTGAGCAAGACATTAAATCCACCGGTGTTTGAGTCTATACAGAATGCTATTGCAGTTCTCAAAATTATTGGAGCATTGTCACCTGATGAAAAACTCACCCGTCTGGGGGAGAAGTTTGGCTATCTTCCTGTTCACCCAGCAACAAGCAGGATGCTTCTTTTTTCAATATTAATGAATTGCCTCGATCCAGCTTTAACTCTAGCATGTGCATCTGAGTATAGTGATCCATTTATGCTTCCAATTTTGCCTGATGAAAAGGAGAGAGCTGCAGCTGCCAGATCTGAACTTGCTTCCTTGTATGGGGGTTGTAGTCACCAGTTTGCTGTAATAGCAGCATTTGAATGCTGGCAAAATTCAAGCAGAATGGGTCTAGAAGCACGGTTTTGTTCTCAGTACTTTGTCTGTCAAAACACTATGCACATGGTATCTGCCATGCGTAAGAAACTAGCAACAGTACTATTTCAAAATGGGCTTATCCGTGACGATGTTTCATGTTATTCCTTGAATGCCCATGACCTGGGTATACTCCATGCCGCTTTAGTAGCATGGAGGTATCCAATGGTTGGGAAATTGTGTGTAGATAATAGAAATGTGAAAAACGTTTTTGTTAAAACTGAAAGTGGTGATAAAGTTTGCTTGGATTGTCAATCCCCAAATTTTAAGCTGTTATCTCAGAAAAGATTTGATTGCTCTTTAGTAGTATATGATGAGATTACTCGCGGTGACGAGGGTATGAGCATAAGGAACTATACCGTTGTCGGACTACTTCCGTTATTACTGTTTTCCAGAGATATTGTTGTTGCTCCAGCAAAGGATTGTAAAGCAGGAGATAAGTTTATGTCTTCTGATAATATAGTTAGAGTAATCATAGACAGGTGGCTTAATTTTGAGTCAACAGCACTTGATGTTTCTCATATGTACAACTTGAGAGAGCGATTATCAGCAGCAATTTCATACAAAGTAAACCAATATTTCTTGATTTTTCCTTGACAGACTCCACTTTTTTGATGAGCTTGTAACTACCTCATTCCTTTTCTCTCAATCTTCTTGACATGTTTATGTTTTCAGGTGACACGTTCAACGGGCGGTCTTCCTCCCACTCTAGGCGCCACTATGGATGCCTTAGCTTGCATTCTATCTTGTGATGGGCTCTCTGGCATACTACAGACATCAGATGATGCTGACACACTGGCTACTGGTGCAAATGCATTCAAATTAGGCAAGCAAGCAAAATGGACAGAGCAGGTTGGTAAGAATCCAGAAGGATCCCGGCTTATAAATCAAGATGCATCTGAGACCAATCTTTCATCTAATGTTAGTTTATCTTCATCTAAGGCCATTGTAAATCCAAGTGTCCAAAGTAATCAGAAAGCTCCAATATGTTTCGCTTGCTCAATCCCAACAGAGGAGAATGATATGATTCCAGATGGATCCTGTACAGGGCTTATAAATCACGACACACTGCCTTCGTCTGGAATTAGCATATCCACATCCAAGGGCATAGAAAATCCATGTGATCCAAAAAATCATAACATTGCAATTGGTTCAGCTTGCTTAATCCCTACAAAGCATAAAGCTAAGAATCCAGAAGAATCTCATACAGAGCTTATAAATCATGATACATCCATGACTGATGTTCCTTCTTCTGAAGATAGCATATCTGCATCCAAGTGCACAGAAAATCCAAGTGACTCAAATAGTCAGAAGTCTCCAACAGGTATGGGGTGAATAAGTATATCTTTTTTTACATATGTTTTTTTCAGTATTTGTTGAAGGTGTAATTCTAATTGTATGTTAATGGGCAATTAACAGTGAGTCACTATCAAAAGGTTGCGGTGGGGTGGACCTTTCCTGAGGTGGGATGGATGAAAGCTAATGTAGATGGATCCTGTAAGGAAGAGGGGCGTCTTCCTGGCTGTGGAGGAGTTTTTCGTGATTCCACAGGTTCTTGGAAATTCGGCTTTGTGCAAAACCTTGGAGCTTATTTCTCTGGGTAATACCAATTTTTCTTAAATTGTGAAACTGGATTCTGTTAGAACTCATACATAGTGATATATAGCAAATATTCTCTAGTGCTTCTTTCATTCTAGAAAAGCTTGCATCTTTTATTAGGTGTGACAACCTCCCACTTCTTTTGTCATTTTCAGTGTTTTTCCAGATGAGAAGATTCATCGGTCTACTTTAATGACTGAGCTGTGTGGTATTCTCACTGCCCTCAAACTTGCTAGGGAGAAGGGTATCTCGCAGCTGTGGATTGAGTCTGATTCAGCTTTTGCAGTGAAGTTTTCTAATGATAGTAGTAATGTATTGAATGATACTCCTTGTGACTCTGTAATCCAGTCCATACATGAGTTGATGAGAGAAAACTGGACGGTTCGAATTTCACATTGTTATCGTGAAGGGAACCAAGTTGCTGACTGGTTGGCTAACTATGCGCATAGTACTGAGCCTGGAGTTCATGTTCTTGATGTCCCTCCTCCTGAATGTATCAAATACCTAACTGAGGATATTGCTGGACTTTTTAGAAACCGTGTTGTACTTGAGAGGAAAGTTTTATTGGACTAGGAAATCTATAACATAAATCAGCCAGAAGATTACCCTTTGTATTATTGAGCAAAACATGTAAATGAGTCGTCATGTGAGCTTTTCACATGGCCATGAAGAGAGAGAGAGGCAAAAGACCAAGATTGGTTTGTAAGGCCCATCGAAATTTTTCAGACTTTATTTAGGATCACAGAACTAGAGTATACATTGTCAGCCAATGCCCTTTTCTTTTTATTGCAAAAAAGAAAAAGAGAATTCACTAATTAATTCAGATAACTGGATTTACTTGTTTTACTTGTTTCCCAATGGTAGATGTTGTCTAGGTTTTGGTCTGGTAATTCTCCCAATTTATATAACGGGACATACTAATCATCCTCAACACTTACAAAATATCAGTACTGATTGTATCAGCATCCCTTGGGTATGAAATTTTAATATGGAAAATAAAAACAAATATTACAAATCAAAAGTAACCTAGACATATATGTTTCTAGCCTTCTGTTTGTTATCGTAGGGTGCACAAGTTTTCCTTTGTTTTGCAGCACAGCCAGATAGACTTTGTATCACACTTTTACATGCTTCTCACAGAAACTTGGGTAATATCAGATTTTCAACATCTATGGTCAATGCCTCCACAAAACAAAGGCAAACAAGAAAATGACAGTCAAAAGCATTCCTGCATATTTGATCCATTGGTCTACACGGTTCCGTCTCTCAATTAGCCTCAGAACAGAATTTGATATCCCCACTGTATTGAGGACGTCCAGGGCTTTACGATGTGCACTCTGTACCAAGACGTAAGTCAGATAAAAAGCATATAAGCAACAATTTGACTGGATTGACAATGCATCACTAATTAATAAACATTCTTAAAAGTTAAAACTATCTAAATGATTTTTTTCAAAAATAAAAAGTAAAAAAATTCAGATGATATCATAGTTTAAAAGGAAAATTGTTTCTCCTTTGACAGAAGATTAAGTTATCTCTAGCAAACTCAAAATCATCGTTTTTGGGTTTAAGGAAAAAAATAAAAATAAAGGTTATTATTTTCCTCTTGTATAATAAATTTTACTAAAATATCCAGCATTTTTTTTCCCAAACCCCATAAAAATGTCGTTTTGGGATTTCAGGAGATAATCTTATCTCATGTTGCAAAAGTTAGTTCCTAATTTAAAATGCGGAAATCCAAAAATACAAAAAGGAACTACATTTTGTTTTCAATGAAACTAAAAACTACAATTAAAAGTGTCAAAACCAATTAATATTGATGCAAATGCTCAACAAATGAGTTAGAAGTATAAAGGAAATTATGTAATTACTAAGAACACGTTCATAGTATTGCCTAAAATGGATTGTTCATGTGCAAGTAACTGATTAGGATTCCAAAATTACCCCTAAATCAATATGCAAGTAGCAGGAATTCTACAAATTTAAAGGAAAAAGGATACAGAAAAGGATTAAATATTTAAGAGGTTAACATTTGCAACAGAAAAGAGAGTAAAAAGACCAAGAGAGAAATAGTGACAATGAGATTTTGTAAGATAAAGTCTAACAACTGATGGCCTGCTGAACAGCAGTTATTTAAGCAATTACCATCTGAATTTGCTTGGTAAAGAAGCTACTTCTTTAGCCCAAAAAACAAATATAATATATAATCCACTATCCACAACCAAAAAGAGATGATTATAGCTAAAAACCAAATATAATATATATCAACATGCAAATTATTTGTCGACAAATGAAAAGGCTGAAGGGAGAATACCTTCAAGCGTTCCCTTTGGCCATGAATTGAAGAAAGGATGGCCACCCCAATTGCATTAGCATTTTCCAGCTCCCTAGCAGAACTACGAACTGACTGCTCTGCTTGTGCTTCCTCGTCAAAAATTCTCAAAACATGAGCAGAATCCCCATTCTAGCAAAATTTGAAATGAAGTCGTTATTAGCCAGAAAAAAATGGAAAGAAACAGTGAGCCAATAAACTAGAGCATGACAGCAATGACATACAGCTCGTCCCAGCAGTTCTGCTCTCTCTCTAGCTTCTCTCATCCGTGTCTGATTTCTTGAGTTATATTTTTCCAAACTCTCTCTTAGCAATTCAGCCTCTTCAGCTATTTGTTCAACTTTTCTGCACAAGAACATAATAACCATTCATGACGATGCTATCAACTAGAAAACTGCAAGAGATATAACATATAATATAATTATAAACAGATGAAGAAATGAATAAAGATATAGATTTCTAGTTTAACAGAAATTAATAAATAGCATAAAGTTTTCTGTGCAAAGATTTTAGATGAAATAATTAAAACAAATAAGTGAGATGATGACATATAACAGATTTTGAGAACCTGTCCATTATAGATATTAACCTCAGCTTTAAAAAATATTACTTTGGCAAAGTTGAAGGAAATGAATTGGTAAATGAATTATAGTTCAAAAGAATGAGATTTCAATGGTAAACAAGGACAGTGTGGTGCTATAAAGCTTTCACTGATTAGAATTAAATGTGACCTAAAGTGGAATATGATTTAGTTTTCAACCAGGGGGAAAGGATGAAATTATATATATATATATAGGGGCAGGATATTCTTACACCGGTGTAAGAGTTAGAAGTTTTACACTCAATCTTGACCATTGATCCACTTGTATCTAATGGCTCACATTACAAAAATATTTGAGCCCTTAAATATAAGTGGGATTAGCGGACATGATTGATAGTGTAACTTACACTGGTGTAAAATGATCCTGACCCATATATATATATATATTATATATTATAACATGTTCCTGTCTTATTTATTTAGAGGAATGGAAATAGGTGTTTAGTGTTGCAACAAGGAGAAAAACAAATTATGTAGATGTTCATATTGCTTATGAACATGGTTGGAACAGAATGATAGATTGACAATTGACAAGTCCCAATTGATAGCATATGTAAACTCGCTAAATTTACGTTGATGGTATTAGAGCCCAATCTTAGGGCCTGATACATCAGTTATCAAACCATTCATGACTTCCGCTTCTACAAATATCGTAGATGCAGCTTCAATCACCTCTGCTGATCCAAAAACTTTTCTCATTTTTAATACTCAACTTTCAGTCAAACTGACTAGCAAAAAATTTCTCCTATGGAAGCAATTCATAGAACCTCCCATAATAGCTCATCAACTTGAGAAATACTTGATAAATCCGAAAATTTTGTTGTGTTTCCTCAACGAAGAAGATCGTCTTCTCGAGAAAGTCAATCCAACATTTGTTGAATGGGAGCGAACTGACAAGATGTTGCTTACTAGGCTTCAATCTACAATTCCTGCAGAAATTGTGTCCAAGATGCTTGGTGTTCGCCAGTCACATCAGGCTTGGGACAAAATACATCGCTATTTCAGTTCTGTGACCAAAGCTAAAGCAAGTCAAGTATGATTTGAATTAAGAAACTGTTACGATCCCATTTGCAAGGTATGGGACTTAAAGTCCCACATTGGTTGTATGGGCAACTAATGTGGGGTTTATAAGGCCTTGGGCACTCCCACCCTTTAAGCTAGCATTTGGGGCGGTGCATCCCAAGGTTCTTATCAAATGGTATTAGAGCCTTCCACTATGTCAACCGGTTGCAATCGAGCGGTGCGGCTGGTGACGCCGATATTGTAGTGTTCGCTCAGGGCTAGTAAAGACTAGCGCAATAACAGCCCGCGTGGGCGCCAGGGCTGCGGAGCGTGGTGGAATGTTATGACCCATTTGCAAGGTATGGGACTTGGAGTCCCACATTGGTTGTATGGGCAACTAATGTGGGGTTTATAAGACCTTGGGTACTCCCATCCTTTGAGCTAGCTTTTGGGGTGGTGTATCCCAAGGTTTTTATCAAATGGTATCAGAGTCTTCCACTATGTCTCCCGGTTGCAATCGAGCGGTGCGGCTGGTGACACTGACATTGCAGTGTTCGTCCAGGGCTAGTAAAAAGACTAGCGCAAAGCCAGCCCGTGTGGGCGCCAGGGCTACGAAGTGTGGTGGAACGTTACGATCCCATTTGCAAGGTGTGAGACTTAAAGTCCCACATTGGTTGTATGGGCAACTAATGTGTGGTTTATAAGGCCTTGGGCACTCCCACCCTTTGAGCTAGCTTTTGTTGCGGTGCATTCCAAGGTTCTTATCAAAAACATTAAGAAGGGAGATCGGAGCATAGAGGAATTTCTTTCTCGCATCAAGGCTTTAGTTGATACTCTAACAGCCATAGGAGATCCGATTTCAGATACTGAACAATTAGAGATGGCGCTTGACGGTCTTCCAGAAAATTATGCACCATTTATCACGTATTTTCCTAAACAAGAAAATTCTGCGAAATTTGACTTTTTTGAGTCCCAACTCCTTGCACAAAGCAAGCTCACTTTTACCCTATGTTAATGTAACACAGAAATCTTGAGTCCCAATTCTGCGACATTCCGACTACCTCGCAGGACTATACAACTCAGAATGCAGCTCATCATGGAGGTTTCCCACATGGTGGCTGGCATGGTGGCCATGGCCGGGGTCGTGGTGGCCGGAATGTGAACCCCAATAGCATATAACTGAATCAATATTCAAACTAATGGTTTCCCGTTCCACAAAGGTACTTTTCCTTGTAAACTACGAAGAAGTGAAACTAGCTACTCGATAATTAAGACTTATGATACAGCCCAGACAATATGCATCTCAGTTAGCATATGCAATATCTAGCTTTGTGTATACTGAGTCTGAGAGGAAAATTTATGATAATAGATCAGCCTATAAATGTCACATTCACATAATATCTAATATGCCACACGAATTTCTGAAATCCACCATAAGAATCGATCAAAGAAACTAGACAATAGAAAAGCATTGCTAAAAAAGCACTTCCAAAAAAGAAATGGAGCAGCAGGAAATAAAATTCACCCCAAACCCCCTCACATGAAATGCACATTTACCTCTGTTCGTCAACGAAAGTAATCAACTGCAGTATGAACCAAATTTCTCATAAAACACACTTAAGACATTACATTGCAAATCATCGATAATCAACAGTCCCCCATGTTTTACTGCTCCATATTCCAAACAATATGAACAAATTGCATTATAACAGCAGCATGCAAACCTTCTACAACATTTCAAAAATCAGATTCTGTCTAAATTCGACATTTCTTTGCAGAAACACATTCTATAAACCACAACGCATAACAATACACAGAAAAAACGTTCACAAACAAATAATCACCCTCAGAGAAACAACCGATTGAATAAGATCGAGATTCGAATCGTCACGATTAGAAGATCAACGCAAAAAGGCTAATTCGTTCACCTTTTCCAGAGATCGCGCTGAGGTTTGGCGGCGACGGATCGCCAGAGGCGGTCCATCTCGACGCAGAGGGATTGGATCTGAGTGATGTCCTTCTTGACGGCGAACGCGAGCTCAGAGTCGGCACCGGCAACGGAGGCGGCGGCGGTTGCGGGACCCTCGAGGCGCTCGAGGTTGGCGCGGGACCTAAACAAGAGCTTCTTCGCATTTTGGTGAACCTCCGAGAGCGTTCCTCCGCCTCCTTCCATGGCGGTGATGGTGGCGACGACGATGGTTTCTGAGAGTTCCTCCGAGAGAGAGAAAGAGAAAGCTTTACGGTTATGTACGGTGAGTCTCGAGCGTTAAACTTGTTGTAATATCTGGATCTGGGAAAAAATAAAATAAAAATAAAATATTGCTATGTTAATAAATAATTACTAATATATAATTGTTTTGAAATTATTTATGAATTTATTGCATTTATTTACGTCCAAATTGGACAGGACCATTCACGTCTAAGGTCTAAGTTAGGCGTGAGTCAAGGCTTTCACGCTTAATTTAAGCATGACTCGTCTGGTGTTGACATGTGGCACAAAAAGTTAACAGCTTAATTGTAAAACTTCGGAAGGCCATAACTTTTGACTCGGATATTGGAATCAGGTAATTTTTTTTTTTGACTTCATTTAACTTTTTGAAATCTACGCAATGATACCTTATTTGACATATTTTATCTCTCACAAACACGGTTCGAATTTGCAACAATAGTACTCTACTATGAAGCACCGACACTTCAAAAATACTGACGTGTCGTATCCGACACTTTCCGAGACTTCCTGACACTCCAATACTCGTTGCAAAGACTCAAAAAAGGTTCAAATGTTACGTTGTGTTGCATTTTGAGTTCTAACTGTTAGATTCTTTATATTGTGATTATCTTTGTATTAAATTTAATATAAATATTTGGAATATTTTATGTTTTTTTTGCAAAATTGATGAGTATTATAAGTTTAACTTTATTTTTTTGTTAAATTATTGAATACTAAATATAATATACTAAATATAATATTATATAATATCAAAATGTGTTCTAACGTGTCGAAATTTAACATTTTTTAGAATTAACGTGTCGGTGTGTCGTGTCATATCTCGTGTCTGTGTCGGTGTCGGTGCAATGGCTGTGTCTTTATGGCTGGATTCGTTGGAATCTTTATTTAGAATATTTCTTCCTTACAGATTTAGAATATTTATTTAATTATTTCCTTTATTAATACAGATTTTTTCAGATTGATTTTTGAGTTTAAATCACAAATCTAATCTTAATTTTCTTTTCTTTATTAATTATAATTTTTTTTTAATTTAAATCACAAACAGTTATTATCTTTGTGAATGAAGTTATTTAATTTTTTACTTTCCAATATTAACAAAGTTAGATGTTTGTTTTTTGTTATATTTTCTACAATTTCAAGATTTATAAAAAGAAGATTGTATTTGTTGTTGGTTCGAAATGAAGTGAGAGACTTTTGGGTTTAACGCTTATATTATACCATTCTTGCAAATTCAAATTGTGTTTGTGAGAGATAAAATATGCCAAATGAGGTGTCATTGCGTGGATCTCGAAAAGTTATGTGGAATCAAATTTTTTTATCTGATTCGGATACCTCAGTCAAAAGTTATGGTCTTCCAAAATTTTACGGTTTGTAAGTTGACTTTTTTGTGGAACGTGTCAACACCAGATGAGTCACGTCTAACTTAGGCGTGAATGGTCACGCCCAATTTGGACGTGAATGAGTGCAGTAAGTTCGTAAATAGTTTATATATTCGTAATTATTTATTAAAATAAATATTAATTTTTTTCTTCTGGATCTCGGGTTGGATCATTTGGACCCGTTTGTTGGATTGTTGGATCTTTCTGAAGAGTGGTGTCTGTCTTAACGTGTGTTTTCAAAAATAGTATTTGTATTTTCTCAAATGAGTTTGTGTTTTTACGTAAAAGTTAAAACAAGATTTAAATAAATTTTATTAAATAAAATTTTGTAGACACAAAAATATAGTTGTATCATGTGTTATATACAAATTATAATCAAACACTTTATAAGTGGCAAAGTTATTTTTTTGTTCTTTCAGGAAAAAGGTAGTTGACAATTACAGCTGATTTTTTAAATCTTAATCACTGTCAAATATTTATTGAACAAACATTTGATAATAATTGTGTTGATGACCACCTCCCTATAGATGAGTTAGATTTACTGCTCACAGTAATTCCAATGTGTATAAACAACATCAAATCAACATTGTGATAAATAAAATAAAAGAGAATAATGACATCAAGGTAATAAATAATAAAGATCGTCCAACCTGCACTTGCAAAAGTGATAAAAACCCATTAATTTTGATCGTTGCTGCTGTTGAAGATAAACGATAAATAATTTGTAAATAAAAGTATGAAATAAATCATGCATGGATAAATCTGTTATCTCACCATATAATTGATTACTGTACGGGAAAAAAATGAAAGTATTAGAGGAATGCATCCATTTCCTAATTACCATGAAATACAATTTCTATAAAAAAAAAAAAAAAAAAAAAAGCAATTAATGAAGTTCTGATGATACTTGAAATACGATTTCTGCATGACAATAAAAAATGGAAGAAAAATAGACTTGATCACAACCGAAATGGCAATAAAGATACTAAAGAAAGGGCTCTGTTGCTATTTTTTTAACCTATAGCAAACATCAAAGTTATCTCCTTGGATAGAGAACCAAATCAACTATACTAATCTTTGAAATACTTCCTTATAAAATTAAGATTGTAAATTTATTAAGATAAATTACCAATTAAATCAGGCATTCTATTGATATTGACAGCATGTTGCACCTCAACCCAATGGGCTCAGTGGAACGAGGCCCACTCACAATACCAAGAAGCCTGCATATTTGCAGGATTATTTTCAATAAGTAAATAAAAGATGTATTAGTCAGTTTATGTAATTATCAATGGTTGTAATTAATAAACTGACGTAAGGAAAAGATATTGTTAGAAAAGTAGTTAAATAGCCCACGAGGGGCGTGAAGATATTGAAAGTTTGGACAATCTCTCTCTCCTCTTGCAAATCTCTACCCTCTCTCTATCTTTCTCTGGTTTCTCTCTTTCTGTTAATTTTAGATCTAACCTCCTACAATTTGGTGCTTTCATCGATCTCTTCCTTCCAGCTGATGGCCGACAACACTCGTTCCCGTGACATGCACCATCGCCTTGAAACGCTTGAACAGCAATTCCAAGCTGCTGAGTTGGTTCGTGAACAACAGCACCGGGCGTTACAGGAATCACAGACCCTACTCCATGAATCTCAGCAGGAAATCCAGGACTCCCAAACACGTTTTCATCAGGACCTCAATCGTTTGATAGAACTACAACAACAGAACTCGACGGGGAATTCCCATATCCGTGGGATTTTGGGCTCAAGACCTAGCGTTGGTGCTGCTTCCGGTGCTGACGGTTCTAGATCTCGCCAGGTGAAACTCAATTTACCTCGCTTTTCCACTGGAGATCCTACTACTTGGATAATTGCGGTAGAACGTTACTTCACGTTTTACCAAGTTCCTTTGGCTGATCGTTTGAATCACGCGGCCTTTCACTTAGATGAACCCGCCGCCAGTTGGTTTCACAGTTCCGATCATAATGGTCTGATGATCGATTGGCGAACGTTCTGTGTAGCTCTTCATCGTCGGTTTGGCCCGTCCGAATTTGACGACCCAGCTGGTGCCTTAGCCAAGATCCAACAAACCAGATCTGTTTTGGATTATCAGGCTTCATTTGAAAAATTAGTGAGCAAGGTACCTGGCCTCTCAGCCACCTTACTTCACAGCATTTTTATCTCAGGTCTCAAAGCACATATTCGGCGTTCTGTGCTAACCAACAGACCGTCTGATTACCACGAAGCATTTTCTTTGGCTAGGGTATACGAAGATCAGGCTGGGGAGGTCCGTACCCCACGTCCTTGGCATTCTCTTACTAAACCAACCACTCTCACTACTTCCAACAGCCTCCAGCATCCCAGTGCCTCTGCTCCTATCCCTGCTATACCCATTCGACGCCTCTCCCAAGCTGAAAGGCAACTCAAGCGGGAGCAAAACTTATGTTATAATTGTGACGAAATATACTCATTCGGCCACAAATGTAAAGGTCGTCCTTCGTTACTTTACTTCGAAGGAACTGACGAGGATCAGGAGCTTGCCATACCTGACAGTGATGCGGACACTATCACTACTAATGTGACTCCTGAAATCAGCTTTAACGCATTATTTGGCCACAGGAGTGCACGCTCTTTCCGCTTGGAAGGCTCGGTGCATGGTAAAATTGTTCAGGTTTTTGTTGACGGCGGCAGTACTCATAATTTTATTACTGCTCGTATGGCTTCTTTTATTGGTTTAGCTATGCAACATATTAATCCATTCCAAGTGCAGGTTGGAAATGGTGATGCTCTTTCTTGCACAGCCTCGTGCCTTGCTACACCACTGGTGCTTCAAAACACCACATTCCTGGTGGACCTATTTGTTCTGGATCTTAGAGGGGCATATGTTGTTTTGGGTATCCAATGGCTGGCTACTCTTGGCCTAATTATTACCGACTATTCCCAATTGACCATGACCTTCAACCATTTGGATTCCTCCATCACATTACAGGGCGCTGCTACTACCCCACTTACGCAAATCTCACAAGCCCAACTCCACAAACGCGTTAGCCAGGATTCCATTTCCTCCTATTTTATGTGTCTTACAAGTGACACCACTACTCAACCATCCCTTTCACCTTCCACCCAAACACCTCCCTCCATCCAGCGTATCCTAACCCAGTTTCATGATATTTTCCCCTCACCTACGTCGTTACCTCCAGATAGAATTTTCAACCATCATATTCACCTCCTTCCCAATTCTAAGCCTGTGCAAGTCCACCCTTACCGCTATCCACATTTCCAGAAATCTGAGATTGAGCGCATGGTGAATGACATGTTAGCCACTGGGATTATTCAACCCAGCCAATCTCCTTTCAGCTCACCCGTCCTATTGGTTCGAAAGAAAGATGGTACATGGCGCTTTTATGTTGATTATCGTGCCCTAAATGCCATCACTATCCCTGATAAATTCCCTATACCCACCGTTGATGAGTTACTTGATGAACTACATGGGGCTCATATTTTTTCAAAACTGGATTTACGATCTGGCTATCATCAGATCAAGATGGCACCCGAGGATGTGCCTAAAACAGCTTTTCGAACCCATAATGGCCATTTCGAATTCCTAGTGATGCCTTTTGGGCTTTCCAATGCCCCATCCACATTTCAGGCCACTATGAATCACATATTCACTCAGTTTCTCAGGCGATTTGTGGTGATATTCTTTGATGATATCCTCATCTACAGCCCCTCACTACAGGCCCACGTGGATCATTTAACCCAAGTGTTGCACACTCTCCGCCAGCACTAGTTTTTTGTTAAGTTCATAAAGTGTTCTTTTGTTGTGCAGGAAATTCAATTCCTTGGGCATATTATTTCAGCATCTGGGGTTTCCCCGGACCCATCTAAAATTCAGGCGGTTAAAGAGTGGCCCCCACCTAGCACTATCACTCAGTTACGTGCGTTTCTGGGCCTCCTAGGCTATTACCGCAGGTTTATTCAAGGCTATGCAAATGTTGCTGCTCCTCTCACAGACTTACTCTCTAAGGACGCATTCAATTGGGATTCTCATGCAGAGCAAGCCTTTGTATCCCTTAAGCTCCTATTAACTAATGCTCCTGTTTTAGCCCTTCCCAATTTTAATTTACCATTTGTACTTGAAACTGACGCTTCTGGAGTGGGTGTAGGTGCTGTGTTATTACAGTCTAATCATCCTATCGCTTTTTTTAGCAGAAAATTATCAAAGAGCATGCAAGCTAAGTCCACTTATCTACGCGAGATGTTTGCCATTACTTCTGCAGTGGCAAAGTGGCGACAATACCTCCTGGGAACGTCATTTATAATCAAGACGGACCACAAGAGCCTACACCACTTGATGTCTCAGGTGATCCAGACACCTGAGCAACAACAGTTCTTAGCAAAATTGTTGGGTTTCCACTATGTTATCCAGTATAGACCCGACAAGTCTAATACTGCAGCTGACGCTCTTTCACGTCAATCAGAGGGGACCAGCTACTCTTCGTCCCCAACACTTATGGCCATTAGTGGCCCTGTCTCTGAATATGGTTCCATATTACAGTCCGAGTTACAGAAGGATACCTATGCTACAATGATCCTACAGGACTTACAAATTACACCCTCAAAATGGGTAACTGCTATATAAGGGTCGTGTCTACATTCCGGTTGGCTCTTCCCTCGTCCCTCTTCTCCTCCACGAGTTCCATTCTTCCACGATTGGGGGGCATGCTGGTGTCCGTCGCACCCTTCTACGCCTGAGTGCCAAGTTCACCTGGAAACACATGAAACAAGATATTCAGCAGTTTATTATGCACTGTGAAATTTTCCAGAAAACAAAAGCTCCCAACCATCTACCCTATGGCCTGCTACAACCCCTTCCTATTCCAGCCACCATCTAGACTGATCTCTCTATGGATTTTATCACTCATTTACCCCTATCACAAGGGTTTACACCGATGGCCAGACCGAACGAGTGAATTGAGGGTTGGAACATTACCTACGTTGTTTCGTTCACGACAACCCATCTGCTGGTCCCGGTTCTTGAGTTGCGCAGAGTTTCATTACAACACTGCCCACAATCGATCGACAGGATTTTCACCTTTACAGGCCACCTGCGGTCGCTCTCCACCGTGTCTGTTGGAGTACTCTATGGGAACCACTGCTCTGGATGCCGTTGACATAGACTTACATCAGCGTTCCCTCCTCCTGACATCATTAAAACACAACTTACAAAAAGCACAGGCATGCATGAAATTACAAGCGGACAAGAAGGGGAAAGATATCACCTTTGAGGTTGGAGATCAGGTTCTCTTGCGGTTACAACCATACCGCCAGCTATCGGTCCACCGCCGGTCCTCCCATAAGCTCAGCCTTCGTTTTTTAACCCTTTTGCAGTCCTGGAACGCATTGGGGGTGTGGCTTACCGTCTGCAGTTACCAACTGGTTCAAGGGTGCATCCAGTCTTTCATGTTTCCCTGTTGCGACCGTTTGTAGCTTCTGAGCACTACACGATCCACAACCTCACTATATGGACACCTTTGACAACCCACTCGCTCACCCTCCTATGGCTATTGTATCTCGACGGGTCATCTGGAGACAGGGGCGAGAAGTTTCCCAGGTTCTAGTCCAGTGGCAGGGCCTGCCACCAGAAGCCTCTACTTGGGAGGACGAGTCCTTGCTTGACTCTACATCCATTTCGTTTCAGCCACCAAGACAGACGGAGGATACCCTCACTCAACAACACTCTCCCAACACGACACTTAAGCAAATGTTAGTTCTCCTTTGTCCAATTCGCTGCCTCAGACCTCATTAGTTGGTCCATTGGATAAAGCACTTCGTTTACCCCACACCACACCAGCAGCCAATGAGATTGCAGCAAAGGGGATTCTTATCCCTTCATCAGCCAATCAACATAAAGTAACCGAACCCCAGCAACCCTTACTCCTACCTAACCTCACTCACACCCCAGCTATTGCTCAGACTCCATCACGTGCCTGGGCCCACTTTCCTCCTAACTCTACCCTACTCGCGGACGAGTCTTGTCTCGATGGGGAAGGGAATGTTGCACCTCAACCCAATGGGCTCAGTGGAACGAGGCCCACTCGCAATACCAAGAAGCCTGCATATTTGCAGGATTATTTCAATAAGTAAATAAAAGATGTATTAGTCAGTTTATGTAATTATCAATGGTTGTAATTAATAAACTGACGTAAGGAAAGTATATTGTTAGAAAAGTAGTTAAATAGCCCATGAGGGGCGTGAATAGAAGATATTGAAAGTTTGAACAATCTCTCTCTCCTCTTGCAAATCTCTACCCTCTCTCTCTATCTTTCTCTGGTTTCTCTCTTTCTGTTAATTCTAGATCTAACCTCCTACACAGCATTTATAAATTGCTTTGCGCCTCATTTTAGCATTTCTACTATCTACAAAAAAGATAAGAAGACATAAAATGTAACTACATAAAATGGTAATGAAGTAGAAACTAAATATTCGTAAGTATCATTGAAGAACATAGTTGCGTACCGCTAGAAATATCACTAAGCGACTATTTATTGCTACTGAACTCATTTCGTATATTGGTGAATTGAGAAAGGCTGGAACGTTAGACAAAAAAATAATAATGTCGACATAAAAGCAATCACAATGTTACTATAAGAATGTGATTTGGTAAACAAAAAAAATGATGAAGAAAACTTACCCGGCAATAGTGGAGATAGACCACGGAGAAAGATTTTCTGCAGAATATTGATAACATAAATTAGATATGAACATGACCATAATACATAAGGCATGAATCTCTTACCATCTATTTTTCCCCCGTTGAATATTGATTTAGACTTTGCACTGAAACACTAAATGATTTGCTTTTTCTGAAGTTTTTCTGACAAACAAAATCATACAGGACGATCCATATATTTTTAAGAATGCTTATGTCCCACCTAATTGTATCCTTATTATGATACATTTGAAAAAAGGAGCTATGCAACACAAACACTGGTTTTTTTTTTTGGTAAACAAACATGGTTTTAATTAATATATTTAATCACAAACATTATATGATTTTAATTAACCCATCAAATCGCTGAAATAATTAAATATTATATATTTTTTAAAGCAAATACCAAGCGCAAAAAAATAAAATAACATTCAATAGGCATTCCTTTTTATATTCTTTTATCCATTACAATAGTCACATTCTCCAACTTTTTATTTAATAATCTGCACTTGTACTCTTTCAAATTCATACACTACATAAACAAACTTTTCTTTCAGAAAATGCACTCAAACCCTCTGAAAAAAGCATTCTGTATACATAATCTTTATTTCATAATCTGCACTTCAATGTCTCTGAATTTTGGTCATCCATTTCAAGACTTTATTTCATAATCCTTATTACTAAAAGGTCATTTGCTTTTTTATTTGATTTCCTTTCATTGGATATTAAAAATGGGTTTTGCAAATGAACAGATGAACAATAGAGATATATATTGAGAAACAGGAACAAATTACATAATAATTAAACCAAAGAAAGTAAACTACACCAGAGAAATACACAAAAACAACATAAAGACATATTCTACAAAACGTTAAACTCTCAGTCTAAGAAAACGAAGACACAGTTATACAAAAAAAAAAAAAACAAAACGAAGACACAAATTTAAAACTTATCAGTCTTAGAAATGACTTTAGACGGCAAAAAAATTTATTTAATGCTTTTTAATAAATTAATTACGCATTTATTACAATTTTGAAAATAATTACACATTTATTGCACAATAAGACGCCCATTTTGGGCGTCACCAATGACGCCTAAATTGGGCGTCACTTGAGAGGCAATCACGCCTAAATTTGGGCGTCACGTGTCAAATTTTTTTTTTCAAAAAAAAATTAATTTAATCATAAAACTTCTGAATGCCATAAATTTTGACTTGGGTATCCAAATCAGGTAATTCTTTTTTTGATTCTACATAACTTTCGAGATCTACGCAATGACATCTCATTTGACATATTTTATTTCTCACAAACACAATTTAAATTTGCAAGAATGGTATTATAAGAGCGGTTAAACCCAGAAGTCTCTGAGTTCTGGGTTTGTGATTTAATATAAAAATAAATAAAATTTTGATTTGTGATGTAAATTTTTTTTATAATAATTTTTTTTATTATAACAAAAATTTGGTTTGTGATTTCAATTAAAAATAAAAATAAAAATTATTATTAGTAAGGAAAAAAATAAAGATTTGATTTGTGATTTAAACTAAAAAATAAATTTGAAAAATCTGTAGAAATAAAGGAAATAATTAAATAAATATGCTAAATCTCTAAGGAAGCAGGATATTATTTTTGAAATTAACGATTAATGCTATAAGCTTCTGGATTATTATTCGTGGTCTGAAATTAATGATGACTTATGAATGTTTTTCAAAAATAAAATTACCTAAATTAGGCGTGTTTGCCTCTTGATTGAAATCCAATTTAGACGTGATTGGTGATGTGTCAGGTGTTGACAATGACATGTTTCACATTTTTAAATTCAGAAGCCTCTGAGTTTTGGGTTTGTGATATAATATCAAAAATAAATCAAGATTTGATGTGTGATTTAAATTAAAAAAATAAATTTTTTTATTTTTATTATAAAAAAAATTTGGTTTGTGATTTAAATTAAAAATAACAATTATTATTAATAAGGAAAACAAAATAAAGATTTGATTTGTGATTTAAACTCAAAAGTCAATTTGAAAAATCTGTATTAATAAAGAAAATAATCAAATAAATATTTTAAATCTCTAAGTAAGAAAGATTTTATTTTTGAAAAACATTCATAAGTCATCATTAATTTCAGACTACGAATCAAATCACAAATCAAATCTTTATTTATTTTTTTAAATTAAATCACAAATCAAAATTTTATTTATTTCTTTTATATTAAATAACAAACCCAGAACTTAGAGGCTTCTGGGTTTAACCGCTCTTATAATACCATATTTGCAAATTTAAATTGTGCTTTTGAGAAATAAAATATGTCAAATGAGATGTCATTGCGTAGATTTCAAAAAGTTATGTGGAATAAAAAAAAGAATTACCTGATTTGGATACCCGAGTCAAAAATTATGGCCTTCAGAAGTTTTATGATTAGATTATTTTTTTGTTGGAAAAAAAATATGACACGTGTCAACACCTGATGAGTGACGCCGAAATTTAGGCGTGATTGCCTCTTGAGTGACGCCTAATTTAGGCGTCATTGGTGACGCCCAAAATGGGCGTCTTATTGTGCAATAAAGGTTTAATTATTTCCAAAACTGTAATAAATGCGTAATTAATTTATTAAAAAGCATTAAATAATTTTTTTTGCCAGCAAATGCATGACTGAATTTTTTTAATTTTTTTTAATAATCATTGTTATCAATTTTTCATCAGGTTAAAATATTACATAAAATAACTACCCAAAAAAAAATATTACGTAAAAAAATATTTAAAACTAAATTATCTTTAAAATTGAACAAAATTTGAGAATTAATTGTGCGAGATATTGAAAACTACTAAAAATAGTTACAGCTACTAAAATACCATATTTTCGTCCTAAATTTTATTTTTTTTCCTATCTTGTTTTCTCATTTTTACATTAATATTTTATGGGAAATGATATACTTACCACCAAAAAAGTTTATTACTTTTACAATCAATCTAATCACCATTGATTTTTGTCAATCTAACAGTTATAATTTATTGAGAATTAATAATTAATTAAAAAATATGACCAAATAATTTCCAACAAATTATAACCGTTAGATTGACGGAAATCAATGGTGATTAGATTGGTTGTAAAGCTGGTAAACTTTTTTTGTGGTAACTGGTAAGTATATCCTACCTCGTATTTTATTACTAAATTAAAAAATTAAATAATTGAATTAAATAAATAAAAAATTATAATAATTAAAGTAAATGAGATTAGGTGATCTTTTGAAATACATTCAGTTTAAAAAATATCAACATTATAATCAATAAACAATTTGACCATTAATAGCATAATCGAGGTAATTGAGTGAGCAGGTCTGAAAAAAATGAGCATATGGATAGAGTTTGGACTGAGGAATATTTTGACATTAACATCATAAAAATGAAGTATTTTGATAATCATACCAAAAAATTACTCTATCCCTAAAATGAAAAACCCAGTAATTACATAGAAGAAAATTTCAGGTTAACTCAACAATTTAATAATTTTTTTGGCAAAATTATTATAAAAAATCTTGTTTTGAAAAGGGCCAATTATTGGCAAAATAATTATACCTTCTACCAGTGTCAACCTAAAACCTTATCCCAAATAAATTGGAAACTGTCAAATAAAATTCAAGAAAACAAGATACCTTCTATGCATAACCAAAATAATCTTTTAAACATATGAAACATCTCAAAACAATTCTAATCAAAATTTAGAAAAAAAAAGTGAATTGAAAAGCATTTTCTCACCTAAATAACAAGGACTGGCCACAGGCCAACAACTCCAAAGCAAACTGAATATTTTACCAGGAACCGTAACACATATCTAAAACTTAATATCTTCCTATGTTAGATAACTTAGAACAAACTAATCTCATGCATAAAGAATTCACAAAATTGAACAAATATACATAAGCATTGCCATATAAATTGAAGTCACTTCCCCACAAAGTCACCTCCAAGCTGATCTAATTACCAAACACAAATTCCTGCCAGAATTCAGACTTCTTTGCCTTCATCACCATGCATCCCCAATATTTGTTCAGATACCTTGTAGTATATAATATCATATATTATTTAATCCATCTAAATTCATAACCCTTCATCTGGAAGTTCACATTTTAAGCGTTTCTTTTTTTTCTTGGATGCTGACTTACTTCCCTCATCTCTTGATGATGCAGCCTTCTCAGGTCCATCATTTCCTTCATGCTTTTTGCCTTCTTTAGTTTGCTTAGATCTTTTCTTTCTTTCACTATTGTCCATTAAATTGGGCGTGATCACGCCTAAATTGGGCGTGACCATTCACGCCTAAATTGGGAGTGACTCCCAAAGCATTCACGCCTAATTTAGGCGTCGTCTGGTGTTGACACGTGACACAAAAAATTAACAGTTTAATTATAAAACTTCATAAGACCATAACTTTTGACTCGGGTATCCGAATCAGGTAATTCTTTTTTTTATTCCACATAACTTTTCGAGATCTACGCAATGACATCTCATTTGATATATTTTATCTCTCACAAATACAATTCAAATTTGTAACAATGATACTATAAAGATAGCACCAAAGTGGATTATCTCATCTATAAATAAGGATAGTTAATGTCATATTAAAATATATACTTGTACCAAGTGTTTGAAAAAAAAATAGTGTACAAGGTTATTGAATCGCAATACGTATCACACTATCATGTATCGTTTGGCCGATTTTTCATATCGAATCGTAAGATACAAAAACATAATAAAATAATTTAAAAATATATAACTTTTTATGAATTTTATCGAACCGTGTCATAAGTTACATCCTTCTGTTTTATGAGTCTTTATGGCTGGATTCATTTATTTTATTTATTAATACTGATTTTTCAATTGATTTTTGAGTTAAATCATAAATCAAATCTTTATTTTGTTTTCCTTATTAATAATAATCTTTTAATTTAAACCACAAAACAAATCTTTATTTATTTTTCATATTAAAAATTAAAATTTTTGATTTTTTTAATTCAAATCACAAATCAAATCTTTATTTATTATTTTATTATTTTTATATCATTATTGCAAATTTGAACTGTGTTTGTGAGAGATGAAATATATCAAATGAGATGTCATTGCGTAGATCTTGAAGAGTTTTTTGGAAACAAAATTCGGATACTCGAGTCAAAAGTTATGGCTTTCTAAAGTTTTACGGTTTGTGTTACAGCTTGTTGTACACTGGTATTGTTAACATTTATTTATGATATTAATCGCAGTTACAATCACAACAGTTCATTTATAAAAATGCGAATAAACTTTTTCCGATTATTACGCGAGCATTTAAAACAATAAAAAGCTTGTTATAAAAAAAAAAACAATAAAAAGCGTAATAGTTCAAAGCTGTGACCGTAACTGTAAACTCTTGCGGAATACTTATTTTAACTACTTTTACATCTTACTTTACTTATTATAAGTTACTAAGGGGTTCTCATAAACCCACTTAGCCAATTTCGCAACTTTACGTTTTTACCTTTTCGAACAAGGTTCACTACTTAATTTTCTGCGAACACACCGCTCACAACCAGACCTTTCTTTCAAATTATATTTTTGTCTTACTTAATTCCATTTCTAATAAGCTATCACACACTTTAATCAGAGCTCGTTTGCTCCGGTTATCGCCGTTTGAAGTTGGACAAACAAAACAGCCAACCAACCCCAAAACAGCTCAAAACACCTCTCACTCCATGAATTACTGCAGCAAATCCTCTCACCCAATTTCTCTCAAATTTTTATGATACAAACTAGACACCTGAAGCTTCGATTTAATATATCATACGCTTAATTTGACTGAGAAACGAAGCGGGAATTAATTTCCCAAAAACTGCTAGAAACAGCCCCTGCATAAGGGGGTTCTGGACAGTCCGTGTTCTTTTAATCATACAGGGCTGCGTGCAACCCAGAATTTTCTCATATTTTAACACCATGTAGGGTACATCTCAAGATTTAAAATGACATATGGTACGTCCCTATCGGACCTCTGTGGAGGGAGATATGCTCTCCCGAAGTTCGTCTAAAATCTGCCAATTCTACAAAAAATTCGCCAGAGTTTCCTTTGTTTTTCTTAAAATCCGCAAATTGAAAATGATCACTAACAAAGCTCGCCTCTGCTACTACCGTACATACCATAGATTTGTTTACAACTTTTACTTATAATACAATTTTCT
Source organism: Gastrolobium bilobum (assembly GCF_033153095.1). Taxonomy (NCBI): domain Eukaryota; kingdom Viridiplantae; phylum Streptophyta; class Magnoliopsida; order Fabales; family Fabaceae; genus Gastrolobium; species Gastrolobium bilobum. Next base: position 8,103 of record NW_026896777.1, on the reverse strand, counting down.
TTTAACTTTCATCAAAAGTCAGACAAAATATTTAAGTCTGTTTTCCCTTAAGTCCTCTAATATTCATATTTTACTTACTGCCATCTCTTGTCCATGGAGCAGTCAACACTGCATCCACAACATCAGGCTAAGGACTTACATTCGATGCTCCAGGGTTGCCACGCAGGCTTCTTACGATGACCACGTATGTAACACAAAGGAATGGGTTGATCAGACCCACACTAAGGAATCACATATGCAGTAATCGATAAGAATCTACATACAAGCATACAACACATAACACAACTATACACTATCAGAGTTCCCTAACAAAACTGCTCTGATACCATAAAATGTAACAGCCCGTTGTACACCGGTATTGTTAACATTAATTATGATATTAAGCGCAGTTACAATCACAGCAGTTCATTTATAAAAATGCGAATAAACTTTTTCCGATTATTACGCGAGCATTTAAAACAATAAAAAGCGTAATAATTAAAAGTTGTGACCGTAACTGTAAACTCTTGTGGAATACTTATTTTAACTACTTTTACATCTTACTTTACTTATTATATGTTACTAAGGGGTTCCCATAAACCCACTTAGCCAATTTCTCAACTTTACGTTTTTACCTTTTCGAACATGGTTCACTAATTAATTTTCTGCAAACACACCGCTCACATCCAGACCTTTCTTTCAAATTATATTTTTGTCTTACTTAAATCCCTTTCTAATAAGCTATCACACACTTTAATCGGAGCTCGTTTGCTCCGGTTATCGCCGTTTGAAGTTGGACAAGCAAAACAACCAACCAACCCCAAAACAGCTCAAAACACCTCTCACTCCACGAATTACTGCAGTAAATCCTCTCACTCCAATTGCTCTCAATTTTTATGCTACAAACTAGATACCTCAAGCTTCGATTTGATATATCATATGCTTAATTTGACTGAGAAACAAAGCGGGAATTAATTTCACAAAAATTGCCAGAAACAACCCCTGCATAAGGGGGTTCTGGACATTCCGTGTTCTTTTAATCATTCAGGGCTGCGTCCAACCCGGAATTTGCTCATATTTTAACACCATGTAGGGGACATCTCAAGCTTTAAAATGGAATATGGCACGTCCCTATCGGACCTCTGTGGAGGGAGATATGCTCTCCCGAAGTTCGTCTAAAATCTGCCAATTCTACAGAAAATTCGCCAGAGTTTTCTTTGTTTTTCTTAAAATCCCCAAATTGCAAATGATCACTAACACCTCAAATGTACCTAATAATCCAATGGGTGGCACACACAAGTACCAACAATGCCTTGGGGCACTTACAACCTAACTCAATTTATAGTTATTACACAATTCATATTATATGGCTCACTTTATAATTCCTTAACTCATTTCAATCACCAAGTCCATTTACATGCAATTTCTCAACATAAGCATATAATCATAATTCTAACATAGGCCTAAAGCCCTTCCATCATATTACATCAATATTCAGGCATACTTACAACATCTCATTTAAATATAACAACGTACATAATCATAACTTGAATTTACAACTTGAAATATGAACTTGAATTTACAGCTTTAAACATAACATCGAATGACATAATAACTAACTAGACTTAGGAAAAATATATATATCATGAACAAATAATGACAATGCTCCCATGACTCGTCCTACGGGCTTCTTGCCCGCCACTCCTGTGCCACTGCTATCTCTTGAAATAAATGCCCCAAGACGGGGTGAGATATATGAATATATCTCAGTAACCCAGAGGTTCTGGAGAAAACTCCGCCCAATGGTTCACTTCGATGCATATAAGTAATATAAAACAACCACTTTCAAAACGGGATATAGCAAGGGATTTAGCGAAACTAGGGAATATCGGGATATAAAATACGACGAAGCTGGAATGGTAGCTACCAATACCACGCAACGTCCTCGGCATATAAGCTACGGGTATCATCCAAGGTGTGTTCCAAGAACCACAACCAAGGTACCCCTTCCATCCATATACACCCGAGACATTCCTAGTGTGTTCCTACCCGGATGACACACCACGACCCTAGGTCAACTGGAACTCCCTCTCGGAGACCTATCCAGTGGAGCACATTATAACATTCCTCCAGGTTTCTAAGAGCAACATTGCTCCTAATTTCAAGGAGAAACTTGGTCCATATGAGAAGCAGATCTCAAATTTCATAAATGTAAGTAGGACTAGTAAAGCAATGTCTTCACTGCAGCCAAGACAGCTTCCCCCTCCCCATATGCACTCCTTGTCAGAGTCACAATCCCAAGTTACTCAAGTGCAGTCTCATGAAAATCAAATGAACACTCAGTTGCAAACGACAAATATACAAGGTTCTGTAGCAACAATGCAACAGAATAATATGACAAGCATGCAACATAATTCACTGTCTGGGTTATCCACGACACAACAGAATATGATGAATTCAATGCAAACTAGCACTAATTTGTATTCAGGACAAGGAAATGCTATGAACTCCCTACAACAGGTTCCAATGATCTCCCTTCAACAAAACCCTGTTAGCGCTCCTCAACAAACTAATGTTAACTCCTTATCTTCACAAGCTGGGGTAAACGTGATCCAACCAAATCTTAATCCCCTTCAGCCAGGTTCAAGTATACTTCAACACCAGCAACTAAAACAACATCAGGAAGAGCAGATGTTGCAGAGTCAAAAATTCAAACAACAATATCATCAGTTAACTGCTTTGGATGCTTCTGATTTGGAGTCAACTGCAACATCTAGTATCAAGAAGCCAAAGATTGCGGTACTAAATTTTTTTTAGTTGTTACATTTTATTTTATAATTGACATCTTTTACTATCAGTGTCTTAATTTTTGGGCTTGCCATTGCAATTATTAGTGGCCATCAACACATTGAATATATATGCACCAACACATTATGTACATTACTTTTCACCCTTTCTTTCAATTAGAATGTTTTTCCCAGCTAAAAGTTTATGCATTTTGATATTTCTGACTACAAGGATTTAGATTCAAAAAATGCAGCAAGTTCAATTTACAGATGTGTAGAAAAGAACAATTTTATATTGTCATTTAGATAGTGAAACAAATCATGTAAGGACTATATATCAAAATTCTCTGGCGATTTCCTGCTACCGGAATCAACCAATTGAATTAGAGCTTTTGATGCCTGAAATTCAAACACAATTAGTACAACACACAAGATACCGGCTGGGATAAGTTATTTGCAACTACCAATATTTTGTACATGTATCAAAAGATAGAAAATAATTTGTACCATTGATTATGATGTATTCAGGACATTGATGTATGGCTCTTAACTTATAAAGTAAAAATTTCAGATAGGAATTACTGAAATAGATTTTCTCTTTTGATATTAATTGGATCAATTTAATAAGTAAACCTGTCTTTTAAAGATTCAAGGGTTACTAAATGGTAGAGTAAAATAGTAACATTCACAATCAATCAAGAGAAACAACTATAGCAATGGTAATATTGGTTGTAGTAGCATGCAACAATAGCAATTATACTTCTTGTTAATTTTTAATTAGTTTGATTCATAATTTCTCTCATTTTTACAAACAATCATTATCCTCCCCATTTAAGAACAATAATCAAGGGTGACATGAGCTTAGAATATGGAACCTATTTGCTGACTCTCGTATTAGGTCTTGAATTGTTGACCTGGGTATTCAATTGGATTCATTATAGAATGACCAGGATTTTGCATGTTCTGGATTAGCCATGGACATCCGTTTCATTGGAGCATGATGATTCATCAGATAATAGGTTTAAAAGTAATTCTAAAGTTAGGATTGTGAGGGAATCACTTTAAAGTTTATGGATTTTCTCTAGACAGTCTTTGATTGCTGATAATGAATTTGTGTGTCTTATATGGCAGGCTAATCATGCCCTTTTGGAAGAAACTAAGGAGGTTAATCAGCAACTTACTGACACTATAGTAGACATAAGCGATGAAGAAGTTGACCCAACTGCAGCAGCTGCTGCTGAAGGAGCAGAAGGGACCATTTTCAAATGTTCTTTTAGTACTGTGGCTCTCAGCCCAAGCTTAAAATCCCAATATGCTTCAGCACAGATGGTGAGCTCTCAGAACTTTTAAACCATATACATCTTAAGTATTTATTTTTCTTTCTTGTAATAAAACTTTATCTTTATTTGAATTTTACTACCATGCAGTCACCAATTCAACCCCTGCGCTTAATTGTGCCTACAAATCATCCTAATTGTTTCCCCTACTACTTGACAAGTTTCCAGTTGAATCCAGGTAAGAGAGTAAACATTTTGGCATCTCTTATGTGTTTGTTTGTTTTTTTCTTTAACTGTATGTTATTTTCCAGTTGACTCCAGGTAAGAGAGTAAACATTTTCTTTAACTGTATGTTATTTTTCTTTAACCTCATTTTGGCATCTCTTACTATGTGTTATTTTTCAGTTGAATCCTAATTGTTCCCCCATAGTAATCTAGATCTTCTTTCAATTGTGTGATGATAATGGGGTTCTGAAGTTGTATTTTGGCATGTTTCTTCTAGTTATATTGGATGCATATTGAGTGTTTGATGAAAAGTTAGCCCGAGTGAAAAATGAGTAGATACTGTCCTTAGTTACTAGATAACATGTCCGCACTAATTTGGTGATAACTTGAGCTAGAGTTGTTGAAATTGAATGAATCTTGTGGCCACTTAAAGCTAATTGGAAGCTCTGAGAGTATGAAAATTTTTTAATGACAGGTTTGTCCCCAGATTTCATTCGAAGTTTGTTGTCCTATCTGTATAATCCATTTTTCAACAACAGTCTTAAAGCACGCATATCTCGATCTATACTAATCCAAATTGTATGATCTATATACCATTAGAAATCCCTAGATGTCTAGTTTCATGTGTTCAAATTTAAAAATTTATGGATATTAGATGCATTCCTAGTTATCGTTCAAAGTCAGCTGTTCTATCAGTACACCCTATTTCTGAACAGCAGTCTTAAAATAGGCATATCTTGATCTATACTATCCAAATTGTATGATCTATATACCGTTAGAAATCCCTAGTGCCTACTTTGACCTATCATAAATTCAGAATTTTGGTAACAAAAATGCCTTCCTAGTCTTTGATATAAGTTTGTGGGCCAAAAGCCCAAACTTGTGTTCCTTGTTTTAATATGCTGAAATCTTGGATTCTCCTATATGTAATCGTGTTTATAAAATTTATATTGGAACCGTGGATAAAATAGTATGTACGAAACTGGCCTTATGATGGAATCACACAGCCATGTGCCATGTGATTGCATATATGTAAGTTGTCCTATGTGCTTTATATGAAAGACAAAGTGATTGGATCTGTCATGTTATAGCCAAACCAGCCATGTGATTCTTTATGGTATGAGTTGAAAGGAGAATTAAACTTATGGCACAACTTTAACAGGGAATTACTTATGACTATCTTTCATACTAAAAGATGAGAATTTTATAACAAGTGAGTCACGCCCAGTAACTAGAAAACAGAAGCATGTACAATTATGGAAAAACCGTAAAAGTGATATTTAAGCTAAGTGGGCTTAGGGGAACCCTTAGTAACTTATAATAATCATAAATATGACTGGGATGAGTTGAAAATAATCTAAGTGAGCCTTGCATGTGATTCTAAGCTATGTAAGTAATTGAAGATTAAAGTGGCTTGTAATAATGCACTAAAATATGTAATAAGTAATAATTGGTCTAGGCTTGTAATGGGCATATTATTGGCATATGAGTATGAAAAGTGGAATCATTAAATACTCTGGGAGCTATTTCATACTGAGGTTGTGTTGACTGTCTATGGCTTGACCCTGGAAGTCACACATGTGTAACCGTCTATGGCTTTGACCCTGGGGTTACACAAGGATGATATGATGATGCTATGTTTATGCTGTATGTCTGTATTATATATATCTGACTTGTTATGCAGGAAGTGGGCTCAGGGGTTAGAGGATCCTCTATGAACCTTGAGCTTACTGAGATGTTGTTATCTTACCCCGTTTGGGGACATCATTTCAGGTACCCAGAGTAGTGGTGATGCTTCTAGGGGCAAGGCCCCCGCATTGGAGTAGTTGATGATGCAGCTGATGATTTTATATTATGTTTAGATTTGATGTTGGCATGTAGACTTGTTAACATGCTTAATTATTTTATGGAGATTATTGTATGTATTTATTTAGGCTCATGATAGTATTCTTAGAGCCATGGATTATTTACTGATACTTTTATACTTCGAATTAATATAGACTTGATGCATGTATTCAGTTAATTTGGGCATGGAGCCTTATTAGTTGTATTGACCCATTAAGGGGATTGCAGTCCGTGTGGGACTTGCAAGCTATCTGTTTAAATTGTTGTATTAATTAGGTTATCTGTATATGTAGAATCATGTTTCTAGTTATCCGAAATACAGCCGTTATGCTGTCCGTGAGACTCCGTCAGGAATGACACTTGATGTCATATCTTGATGGTCAATGGCCACTAATACTGGCTCATGGGATTAATTAGTAGATGTATATTTAGATTTACGCTTTCGCAGTATCTGACGTGAACGTTTTTAGAAATGTTTTTATGAAATGTTTTGGAAAAAGTTTACTCGTATTTTTATAAGATGCTTTATTCCTTTTCAAATAAAGTCTTCCGCTGTGAATGTTAAATATCATGTATGTTAACAACCGGAGTACTACGGGGTGTTACATTTATGGTATCAGAGCAATTTCACCGGGACGTTCACTGATGTATTGCTTAAGTGTTAGAACTGTTTATTGAGTGTCTCTTGAGTGTCATGATATTGCATATGCTATCACTTGATTGAGCGTAGCTAACTCATACCTCGTGCAGTTTTGTGTAGTGACATGGCACCTCGAGGGAGACCCAGGCGAATAGTTCAAATCCCTCCTCCTGATCCTATTGTTGCAGCTATAGCAACATTGCAGCAGACCCTGAATGAAACCAGGGAAGCTGATTTGAAAAGAATCGAAGAGGCCAGAGATCGCGATAGAGAGCAGCTAAGAAAGGCCAGTGAAGACCTTATGGCGCAGAATAGGCTGGCCAATGCTGAGATGATCCGACTACTGTTGACAGAGGTACGAGGAGGACCTCCACCACCTTCACCACCTCCTCCACCGCCAGTTACACCACATGTGCAGCAGCAGGTTGCACGTGCTGCTGGTCCCGTACAGATTCTTGAGCCTGTTGTGCTGGGACATGAAGGGTCAGGAGAGGCCCATCAGGAGGCGGAGGCATCTGTCCATGAAGGACTAGTGAGGCAGCCAATTATTGAGGTTGATAGATCAGCTATACCACCCAGGTTTGACCGGGATACTAGAGAGCGTATGCTGAATGCTTTCAGGAAGCATTCCCCACCTCACTACAAAGGTGGAAGAGATCCCATTGCAGCATTGGAGTGGCTCCAAGAGATGGAGCGTATTTTTCAGGTTATGGAATGCGATGCCAACATGAAGCTCCTATATGCGGTGTACATGTTACAGGGGGATGCTGCTGACTGGTGGAGTAATGTTAGAAACCCACTTGAGTGCCAAGGTTATGCTATTACTTGGCCATTATTTGAGAGGCATTTTCTGCAAAAGTACTTCCCTGAAGAAGCCAGGGAAAGGAAGAAGAGTGAGTTTGAAGACCTCCGGCAGGGAGGCATGACTGTGGATGAATATCTCAGCAAGTTCAACCGCTTGGCAAAATATTCTTGTTATGGTAGAACTCCCCTCACTCCAGAAGACAAGGCCTTTCGATTCAGGAAGGGTCTGAATGATATGATAGCAGACAAACTGGCGGGTCATTGCACCAGAAATTTTGTGGAGTTGATCAAGCAGTGCCAGAATATTCAGGAGCACTATCCCCTGGAAGGGTAAGGGCAAGGGTTTGCAAGCACAGCAGAACACCAAGTTTAAGAAGACTCCCTTTGTGAAGAATGGAAGCGGAATGTTTAGTGCAGGGAAGATTCCCACTTGTGCCAAGTGTGGGAAGATGCATACAGGTGTTTGTCGACTGGGGCAGAATGTTTGCTTCAGTTGTGGTCAGGCAGGTCATTATTCCAGAGAGTGCCCCAAGAAGACGGGGCAAGT